>NC_142786.1:1297500-1410000 GCF_988280905.1 Pimephales promelas | reverse complement strand
CTAAGACACGAAACGAGCGGTTTGTGTGAGAAAACGAACAGTATTTATATTGTTTTTACCTCTTGTAACCACAGCCACGTCCAACAAGAGGTCATTAAATCATGTTTAATCTGGACTTCTCTGTGCATGCTCTTTAAGGTGGTGACCATAGACCTCCATTATATGACTGACAGACACGAACGGTTTGACCTAAAAATATCAAAATTGAAAATACTGCAGAAACAAAGACACCTACATCTTGGATGCCCTTGAGGTAAGATAAAACATACCAAACATTAATTTCAAAGTGAACTATCCCTTTAAGTTTAGGCATTGGGTGATTTAGCAAATGATAATGCAGAATAAGGCAATCAGTCAATATCCTAGCATGCATGCTAATAAACAACTAGTTAATAGTGGGAATTGGGCCCTAAACTAAAGTGTTACCAAAAAATGTATACCTTCATACTTTCGTGTTCGTTTTCTTCCCCTCATCCCTGTTTTCCTTCCTCACGCGCGGTTGTTGGATCACAGTCGTCTCTCTCCTTCTCGTTGTCAGGATAACGTGTTAACGCGCAGCCCTGTTGCTTTAACACATGTGGAGCGAATGGAGGCGACCTGTGGAGGAAACTCGCTGTGAACAGCGGTGTGTGTGACTGCGAACACACAGACTCTGTCAGGTGGAGGGTGAATAACGTGCTAACGGCTTAAACCAGCGGAGAGCGAGTGTGAGGACAGTCGCCGAGAGCCCGGCGCGTTTTGCAGGACCGAGGCAGCGGAGTAAGAAAACACACCGTCGATCTGTATCTAGGCCAGACTGAGAACAGCGAAGGTCCTCGGGGAGGTAAACATGCAACTCCACTAACACAACAACAGCCAGTGAAGCTGACACAACACACACCTGCCAAGCACAGTATTATAAAACCTGGCAATGAATCAGGGCCGAAATATATTGTAAATATGCCAAATCTGATTGTGTCTTGGTCTTATTGTAATGGATTCATAATCAATAGTTGAATCATTTTATCCCTTCAAACGCACCTTTTATCACCAAAATGACATATTTAAACGTTTTATCCTTGAAAAAAAAAAACATTAAAATATTGTGAATGTAACCCGACACCCTTGCCTCATTTAGTATGCACAGGCTATAAATATGCAGATGAGCCCCGCCTCCACTCACTCACTCAGAGATCCACTGGTTGACGATTGACATTGATCTGATTGGTTACAAGCTCGTTTTAGCGATTACGTGTTTTTGAGACTTTGGTTCACTGCAGTTTTAAGGAGGAAATAATCAGTCGACTTATGAACTTGCACGTTTTGTCTTGATTCTCACCACAGGGAGACTTTAAAGGAGTAGTTCACTTTAAAAAAACTTTTGCTGATAATTTACTCACCCCCATGTCATCCGAGATGTCCACGTCTTTCTTTCTTCAGTCGAAAAGAAATGAAGGTTTTTGATGAAAACATTCCAGGATTTTTCTCCATATAATGGACTTCAATGGGGTCCAAACGGTTCAAGGTCCAAAAGACAGTTTCAGTGCAAACTACAAACTGTTCAAAGTGCTTTAAACGATTCCAGACGATGAATAAGGGTCTTATCAAGCGAAACAATTTTAAAAAAAGAAGCAAAGTTTAAGTTTTATAAGCTTAAATGGTCGCCTTGCTCTGTTCTATGATGCGCGTTCGTGACTCTCCTGTTCAAACTTGTTCATCAAAATGAGTGAATCTTTTCCCGAGTCAACTCGTTCATTTTGTTCGTTGAATGAACCAAATGACACGAAAAAGATTTGTATATTTTGATGAACGAGTTCGAACAGGAGAGTCACGAACGCGCATCACAGAACAGAGCAAGGCGAGCATTTGAGCTTATAAAACTTAAACTTTGTCATTTATTTATTAAATGAGCGATTGTTTCGCTTGATAAGACCCTTATTCATCGTCTGGAATCGTTTAAAGCCCTTTGAACAGTTTGTAGTTTGCACTGAAACTGTCTTTTGGACCTTGAACTGTTTGGTCCCCATTGAAGTCCATTATATGGAGAAAAATCCTGAAATGTTTTCATCAAAAACCTGGACATCTTGGATGACATGGGGGTGAGTAAATTATCAGCAAAGGTTTTTTTTTAAGTGAGCTACTCCTTTAAGCAATTGTTTTAGGCTGCTGTTGTAGGTAATGGGATTAATGATGATGTGAAAACGAAAGATTTCCATTGGTATTCGTGAAGATGCTCTTTAGCCGTCATGTTCCAGTCAGCCTCCTATTGAACACTGATTTACACCATCCAATCAATTCCCAATGGATGAAATCAAGTCCTGTCCTGCATCTTTTCTTTCTCATTAAGGAAATAAAATCAATTTCCATCAGCGTTTCATGTTCACTTTAAAGGAACCGTTTGCATAAACATGAAAGTTCTTCTTTACGTGCCCTCGTGTTGTTGGAAACCCATAAACATAATTGCTTGGAGAAATTTCAGAGAATCTTTATGCAAAAAAAAAACTCCAAATGAGCATAAAAATAGTCCTTTTGACATGTTTGTCACCTCATAAGTCATACAACACATGTCACATTTAGATGAAACTAAGATCAAATGTGTGCATTTCAGGTGTTTTTTCTGTAATCTGTGTGTTATTGTTTCCTAGTGAATTTTAAACACACATATATAGAGATACACAGCCAGTGTGAGAGAGGCAGAGAGATGAGGGCTGAACTCAGTGAGGCCGCAGGGCACGGTTTTATTATCTGACACACGGTGCTTCACAATGTGTGTGCGTGTGTGTGTTCCCGTGTTTCACGTAGATTACAGCACAAAGCTTCTATGATCTCAGCAGCTGCGAGTGTGTAAATCAGTTTTATTGTAGTGGAGAGAGAAAGAGATCAGCATCCCTACATTAGGGTTAAATAGAAGAATCTCTAACACGCTGCTAAGCATTTGCTGGGGTCTTCTGGGTAGTTGTTGGACTGTTTCTGACTGGACCAATTCAAAGGTGCCAATTCTGAGTATTTTTTTGTGGTTCCAGGATACATGTGAGTGGTTGCTAAGGCGTTGCTATGCAGTTTTCTGAGTAGTTGCTATAGGATGTAGTTGACAGTTTTGTTAAGGTGTTGCTGTGCATTTTTTAAGGCATTCTAGGGTGTTATAAACGTTTTCCGGGGTGTTGCTGGGGTCTTCTGGGTGGTTGCTAGGTAGTTTCTAACAGTACTTCCCAATTCAAAAATGAGTTTTGTGGTGTCAGGATACATGTGGGTGGTTGCTAAGGTGTTGCTATGCAGTGTTCTGATGTACTAGACAGTTTTGTTAGGGTGTTTCTGAGCATTTTTTAGGGGATTTCTTAGTGGTATCTTGGGTGTTTTAACGTTTTCCGGGGCGTTGTTAAGGTGTTGCTGGGGTCTTCTGGGTGGTTGCTTGGTAGTTTCTTACTTCCCAATTCAAAAATGGGTTTTGTTGTGCCAGGATACATGTCAGCGGTTGCTAAGGTGTTGCTATGCAGTGTTCTGAGTAGTTGCTAGGATGTACTTGACAGTTTTGTTAGGGTGTTGTGGAAGGTTGTCGGGGTGTTGCTGTGCATTTTTTTTTTGGTCATTTCTTGGTGATATCTAGGGTGTTTTCCTGGTCGTTGTTAAGGTGTTACTATGGTCTTCGTGGTGGTTGCGAGGTAGTTTCTTACTTCCAATACAAAAATGGAGGTTAGGGTTAGGATACATGTGGGTGGTTGCTAGGGTGTTGCAATGCGGTGTTCTGAGAAGTTGCTGGGAAGTTAGGATCTTGGAGAAGGTTGCAAGGGCGTTGCTAGGGTGTTCTGGGTAGCTTTATTTCTTGTTGGTATTTAGAGTGTTCTAGGTGTTTTCTGGGTAATTGCTAGATAGTTGTTTCTGACTGGACCAATTCAAAGGTGCCAATTCTGAGGTGTTTTTTTTGTTGTTGTTCCAGGATACATGTGAGTGGTTGCTAAGGCGTTGCTATGCAGTGTCTAGTACATCCTAGAAACTACTCAGAACACTAAATAGCAACACCCTAGTAACCACCCACATGTATCCTAACCCTAACCTCCATTTTTGTATTGGAAGAAAGAAACTACCAAACAACCACCCAGAAGAACATAGCAACACCTTAACAACGACCTGGAAAACACTTAAAACACCCTAGATACCACCAAGAAATGCCCTAAAAAAATGCACAGCAACCTTCCACAACACCCTAACAAAAACAAACTACTCAGAACAGTTTTGTTAGGGTGTTGTGGAAGGTTGCCGGGGTGATGCTGTGCATTTTTTTAGGGCATTTCTTGGTGGTATCTAGGGTGTTTTAAGTGTTTTCCAGGTCGTTGTTAAGGTGTTGCTATGTTCTTCTGGGTGGTTGCTTGGTAGTTTCTTTCTTCCAATACAAAAATGGAGGTTAGGGTTAGGACACATGTGGGTGGTTGCTAGGGTGTTGCTATGCGGTGTTCGCTGAGATGTTAGGGAAGGTTGCCAGGGCTTTGCTGTGCAGTTGCTAGGGTGTTCTAGGTACTTGCATTTCGTGTTGGTATCTAGACTTAGGTGTTTTCTGGGTAATTGCTAGATACTTGTATGTTGTGAGTGGTTACTAGGGAGTCGCCATGTGGTTGCTAGGTAGACTTTCTAGCCAGCTCGTCCCCAAATTTTGTTTCCGCATGCATGTGTGTTATGACAGGTTGTCAAGGTGTGGTGTACAACTTGTTATAAGTACAAGTGTACTTGTTAAGCTGTTGTTAAGGGGTTGCTAGGGTATTCAGAGTATTTGTCCAAAAAGTCAAAAACCCAAAATACAAAACAGCTAATGGTGGTTTGCTGGTCTTGTTTGGTGGTTTTAGGAGGGTTTTGGCTACATATCAGGCAAAACCAGCTAGCCCTAAACAGAGAGAACTGTGGGTTTATGTGCAAGTAAGTGAAATTTGTTGGTAGGCAGATTGTCTTTGCACAAACAACTGTATCCTGACAGCATGCGTGAACGCAATAATAATGTCCTAATCCAGATCTGTAAATCTCCGGGAGTGTTAGCGCGTGGGTCATGCTGACGAGCGTTTACATATGGAGCGCTGCGGAGCGTCTTTTCTCCTTGATAAATGATTCTGTGAGTGAAAATGCTGAGTTAACTGTACAGATTCCTCTCTGCGCCGTTCACCTTGAATAAGGATGTGCACGGCATCTATTTATGTCCCAGCGTGCGCTGCCGTTTCTCAGCTCAATTCTTCCGCTTTTGTTCAACAAACAAAAGCTTACAGACACGTAATGTTTTGTAGAAATCCACCATACCGGTGAACTCTGGCTAATCTCTGTAAGAATGAGTTATTCTGCAATCCTCGACGTCTGAATGCGAGCACACGGATCATAAGGTCAGTGTTTTCACCTGGTTAAGCTGCAGTCAGATTGGTGCAACCAGTGGAAATGAGGGAACCACACCTCTGGGGTTTTCAGCAACCGCTCAGTCACAAACATCCCTTTTTAATGCAATACAGATTTATTATCCCGGATGGATGGATGTGATTTCAAGTGGCAGAACTTAAATTTGCATTTTGTGTGACTTAAAGGAGTAGTTCACTTTTTAAAAAACTTCTGCTGATAATTTACTCACCCCCATGTCATCCAAGATGTCCATGTCTTTCTTTCTTCAGTCAAAAAGAAATTAAGGTTTTTGATGAAAACATTCCAGGATTTTTCTCTACATAATGGACTTCAATGGGGTCCAAACGGTTCAAGGTCCAAAAGACAGTTTCAGTGCAAACTACAAACTGTTCAAAGGGCTTTAAACGACTCCAGACGATGAATAAGGGTCTTATCAAGCGAAATGATCGCTCATTTAAAAAATAAATAACAAAGTTTAAGTTTTATAAGCTCAAATGCTCGCCTTGCTCTGTTCTGTGATGCGCGTTCGTGACTCTCCTGTTCAAACTCGTTCATCAAAATGAACAAATCTTTTTTCATTCATTTGGTTGATTCAATGAACGAAATGAACGAATTGACTCAGGAAAAGATTTGTTCATTTTGATGAACGAGTTTGAACAGGAAAGTCACGAACAGAGCAAGGCGAGCCTTTGAGCGTATAAAACTTAAACTTTGTTATTTATTTTTTAAATGAGTGATCGTTTCGCTTGATAAGACCCTTATTCATCGTCTGGAATCGTTTAAAGCCCTTTGAACAGTTTGTAGTTTGCACTGAAACTGTCTTTTAGACCTTGAACCGTTTGGTCCCCATTGAAGTCCATTATATGGAGAATGTTTTCATCAAACACCTTCATTTCCTTTCGACTGAAGAAAGAAAGACGTGGACATCTTGGATGACATGGGGGTGAGTAAATTATCAGCAAACTTTTTTTTAAAAAGTGAACTACTCCTTTAAGACAATGTGCACGTTTATGGTTAGACATTTGTTCTTTTTAGAGTTTAGCTGTACAAATCACCACCCAATTTCCTTATATTGAAAAAGTTGTTCAGACATTCAGCCTGACATCTCAAAGAAAATTACACAATGTTCATTTTTGCTAGTATTAAGAGCAGGAAGTTTAATAGCCCGACACTCGGCGTTTCAATATTTGCTGATTGTGTTATGTGCACATGCACATGCTTCTTCTTAATGGTTTTAATGATTCATTCTCCTCCGAAAGGGAAGAGGAGCCGAACTCGAGCCCTTGTCAGGAGATCTCGTGTCTCCTCGGAGAGAGGACTCCGGGTCACAGGATCCTCGGCTCTGCCAGACGCAGTCAACAGATGCAAATCCTCTGAATAGGCCTCATTAGCACTTAGCACTTACAACCAGACCAGATGTCACGCCAAACCTATTTTCATACAAATCCAGCTAATTAATTCCTGAAAAAACCTGCTGCTCCTTCAGGGAGACGAGGGAGAAATGGCACCATGAATCGTAGGGCCTATTTAAATTCCCGTTTCCTCGAGGAGAGGAGCGCACCATTCATAATCTGGTTTGTCGGGATTAAAGAGAAAAGGGGAAATCACCATCACAATGGGGAAAACTGTCGCACGTCTTTCCTGCGCTCATGAAATATGAAAAGGCGAGTCGGGCGCTCGCGACACGCAGGACTTCGCTCTGAAACGCTTGCCAAGAGTTAATCAACTGCAAAGCAAAATTAATATGAATTATCCATACTTTGCATGGGAATCTATATCCATCAACGTGTGCAATGCACTTTAATCCAGATGTAGAAACCAGTTCCTGAAGGAATTAGCCGACTTTTTGTTCGTTTTTTTAAAAGACCAAATATTGTTTTATCGTCTCCCAAGCAAAAATCACAAATTTATTCCTCTTGTAGCTATTACTGTTGTTTATATTGTCTATGTACATAATAATCTTGAGGCAGTAAGAAAACACCACCCGTGTGACCATAGCAAAAAAATCAAGAATTGTACCAAAAACTGGCCGAAATTTACTGTAAAAAACACGGTAGCAAACATTTTAGGTTTTTACAGACTTTAGAGTAAATAGACATATTTCCAGCCCGTTCTCAAACCAACGCGTCATATACTGACGCTTTTGCCAATGCGTAGACATCCAACATGGCACATATGGGACGCAGATATATATGGGCCAGAAGCCGCCTCCTAGTGGTCTAAGCCTAACCCTACACCAGACCTAAACCTACCCATAACCGAAGCGTGTTATATTGACGCTAAAGGGTGCCATGTGTGTTGGAGTGTCAGTATATGACGCCTTGGGATGAGAATGCTTTGGTATGACCATAGCAACATCCTAGAAACATTTTACCCTGCGTAGTAACGCCCTGGCAACCAGTGAGTTTTTCATGCCCAACCACGACTCACTGTAGAGATGGCTCTCACATTACAGTGAATACGAGTTGTGGAGCACAATAACATTTAAATCTTAAAACTCAACATTCAGGACATGAGCGTGTGATAATAATAAAGGCTTCAGGGGCAAAAACACTTGATCCTCAGACTAAACACCTGTTAGCTGATGCTTTTACCCTAAACGAACCTCTTCTGTTTTTACACACTGCATTAGACAGTCCATTTAGAGCTGTGCCAACACCATTTCAGAATACGCGCAGATGCATTATTAGGATTGTGGTTATTGTATCTCCTCGTCCTCATGACGCAGACACACTTTCGTAGTGAGAAACCTTTTTAAGGACCACTGGCTTTTACAATTAGATGTATAAGCCATAGAAAAAGCGAAATGAACAAAAAAAAATCAATTTGTTGAATCATAGAGGCCATTTTTCTCTGAGCAGGAACGTCTGGGATGATCAGTTGAGTGTTTCAGTTGATGAATATTCTGCACTTCATTAGACAAGCTGACTTTCACTCGACTCTTACCTGACCTGGACACATGCAAACTTTACACAAGTATACAGACGTGAATGCTTGCTCGATGCATTCCTACGTCGTGAACAACTCCAAGGTCATGGGTTTGATTCCCAGCAAATGAATGCATCTGTAAAAGCTTCTGACGGATGTAAATTACTGCTGTCCAGCTGTGATATGGCCAACATACATGTCCTTAAGTTAGATCTTGTACATTTCCCCTCATATTTAGGCATTTTTTCTGCAGTCTTTTTTACAGAATGTGAAATTAAAGCAGGAGCACATCTTGTGTTTTAGCCGTCTTATGTATAATCAGGTGATAAACAGATCAGATTCATGTACATTTAAAGGAGTAGTTCACTTTTGAAAAAACTTTTGCTGATAATTTACTCACCCCCATGTCATCCAAGATGTCCGTGTCTTTCTTTCTTCAGTCGAAAAGAAATTAAGGTTTTTGATGAAAACATTCCAGGATTTTCTCCATATAATGGACTTCAATGGGAACCAAACGGTTCAAGGTCGTTTGGTTCAAGGTTCCAGGATTTTTCTCCATATAATGGACTTCAATGGGGTCCAAATGGTTTAAGGTCCAAAAGACAGTTTCAGTGCAAACTACAAACTGTTCAAAGGGCTTTAAACGATTCCAGACGATGAATAAGGGTCTTATCAAGCGAAACGATTGCTCATTTAAAAAATAAATAACACAGTTTATGTTTTATAAGCTCAAATGGTCACCTTGCTCTGTTCTGTGATGCGCGTTCGAACTCATTCATCAAAATGTACAAAATTTCCGAGTCATTTGGTTCATTCAATGAACCAAATGAATGAATTGACTCAGAAAAAGACTTGTTCATTAATTTTGATGAACGAGTTCGAACAGGAGACGCATCACAAACG
This sequence comes from Pimephales promelas, assembly GCF_988280905.1. Taxonomy (NCBI): domain Eukaryota; kingdom Metazoa; phylum Chordata; class Actinopteri; order Cypriniformes; family Leuciscidae; genus Pimephales; species Pimephales promelas. The sequence continues at coordinate 1,400,823 of NC_142786.1, read as the reverse complement.
TGCATCACAGGATAGAGCAAGGTGACCATTTGAGCTTATAAAACTTAAACTTTGTTATTTATTTATTAAATGAGCGATTGATTCGCTTGATAAGACCCTTATTCATTGTCTGGAATCATTTAAAGCCCTTTGAACAGTTTGTAGTTTGCACTGAAACTGTCTTTTGGACCTTGAACCGTTTGGACCCCATTGAAGTCCATTATATGGAGAAAATCCTGGAATGTTTTCATCAAAAACATTAATTTCTTTTCGACTGAAGAAAGAAAGACATGGACATCTCGGATGACATGGGGGTGAGTAAATTATCAGCAAAAGTTTTTCAAAAGTGAACTACGGATTTAAAATCTTGCTTTAACATCCAACAGGAAACACTTATTCAGAAAATAACAAACTGCAGTTGAGGAAATGCTTTAAAAAAAACTAAATTCATTAAAGATTTTTTTTCTCATTGGGAAAATCCCCTCTGTAGTTTCATAAGAGATCTCACAAGTCTGCGATTGAAAAAACATTATTCCAAGAGCAAATAATCGGAGCTGTTAAATGTCTAAAATTAACGGTCAATTTTTTTTCCTTTGTAGGAGAGAGGAAAGAAATAGACACTGACTGAAGTCTCCTGAGGTGAAAGTGCAAAACTAACGTCTGGCTGACATGCATGGAAGAGTAATACCAGACCTTAAAGAGGAGACGATGGTACAAGTGAAACATATTGAGAAAAGGACGTGGTTTTAATGAATGTGAGTGAGGTAAACGGGTTGGTGTGTGTTGCGCTCCAGACACGATTAGCTTCATGGCTCTGGGCAAACATGGCATGCTGATGCTCATCACTAATCTCATTCACGTCGTTCCCGGCGTCTCTTTCTTCGTATCCGTCCGCACCGGCCCGCCGGCGGAGTCGAGTCCGTCCACACTGATACGCTTTAATGTCTCCAGCCTCGCCTCTGCTCGGAGAAGGACATTAACACACACCTCTGGCTGATTTGCTTAATTTCTGTAAATGAGGCCTTTGGTCTCTGGAGTGACTTTTAGGTGAAGTGGATGGTAATATTTTATAATATTGTCTGGTGCCGCTGGACGAGTGAGAGAGGATTCACCCGGTGACTCGAGAACATGAACTGATCTAACAGAACACCAGAGGAACGGGTCATGACACACCACTTCCAGAACAACCATCAACACACACCAATGATGGGAACTGTGGATGGATGGAAAGATGAACTGATAGAACGATATATAAACAGACAGATAGAATGATAGATATATAGACAGACAGATAGATAGATAGATAGATAGATATATAGACAGACAGATAGATAGATAGATAGATAGATAGATAGATAGATAGATAGATAGATAGATAGATAGATAGATAGATAGATAGATAGATAGATAGATAGATAGATAGATAGACAGATATATAGACAGATAGATAGATAGATAGATAGATAGATAGATAGATAGATAGATAGATTGACAGAACGATAGATAGATAGATAGATAGATAGATAGATAGATAGATGATAGATAGATAGATAGATAGATAGATAGATAGATAGATAGATAGATAGATTGACAGAACAATAGATAGATAGACAGAACGATAGATAGATAGATAGATAGATAGATAGATAGATAGATAGATAGATAGATAGATAGATAGATAGATGATAGATAGATAGATAGATAGATAGATAGATAGATGATAGATAGATAGATAGATAGATAGATAGATAGATAGATAGATTGACAGAACAATAGATAGATGGATAGATAGATAGATAGATAGATAGATAGATAGATAGATAGATAGATAGATAGATAGACAGAACAATAGATAGATAGAACAATAGATACATAGATAGACAGAACGATCGATCGATAGATAGACAGACAGACAGAACGATAGATAGATAGACAGAACGATAGATAGATAGATTGACAGAACGATAGATAGATAGATAGATAGATAGATAGATAGATAGATAGACAGAACAATAGATAGATAGAACAATAGATACATAGATAGACAGAACGATCGATCGATAGATAGACAGACAGACAGAACGATAGATAGATAGACAGAACAATAGATAGATATAGACAGAACAATAGAAAGAAAGATAGATAGATAGATTGACAGAACAATAAATAGATAGATAGACAGAACAATAGATAGATATAAAGACAGAACAATAGATTGACAGAACAATAGATAGATAGATAGATAGATAGATAGATATAAAGACAGAACAATAGATAAATAGAACAAAAGATAGATACATAGATAGACAGAACGATCAATAGATAGACAGACAGATAGAACAATAGATAGATAGATGGATGGATGGATAGACAGAATGATAGACAGATAGATAGATAGATAGACAGAATGATAGATAGATAGATAGATAGACAGAATGATAGATATAACGATAGATAGATAGATAGACAGAATGATAGACAGAACGATAGATAGATAGAACAATATACATCTAGATAGATAGATAGAGTCTCAGTTTCTGCTTCACATGCTTGTTTATTCTTCCCTTGTCTTCTCTCTCTCTCTCTCTCTCTCTGTCTCTCTGTCTGTCTCTCGCCCTCCTTGTTTCCTGTTTTGTCTCCTGCTGTCTGTGTCTTTCATCAGGTGTTGTCTTTGATCCGTCGCAGATCTCTCTTCATCATCTCTTCATCTGTCACTCATGGCGGTGTCGGGTCAGCGCCGCAGCAGAACCGGATCCTCCAGGACTCTTCCAGTCAATCACGGCGTTAGAAGCTTCCCGACACTTCGTCAAACCGCCGGTCCTGAAGAAGCCTTGCCGCGCGTTTGTAAGTCCAAGTGCTTATGGAACGACTTTTAAAACTATACACAACACACAACAGCATCTTGAAACTCAGCTGTCTGACAGCACAGCTTGTTGACATGCGCCGGCTTCAAAGATAAAACTAAACCAGCTCACGTGTGACGAACTGAACCCAACGAGAGGTTCAAGAGAAGATGCATTCTTCTCACATCCTCCGTCTCATCTGCAGGTCATCCTCAAGAAGGAGAATCACACAAAAGATGCTATGTGCATTATCTAAAAGTGATTTTATACAGCCTAAACTCATATTGATCACACACAGCGATAATAAAGCATGCTTTGCTGAGCGAATAAATGACAGAGAGTATCAATATAGGAGGTTGAGGACAGAATCATAACCATAACTCTGGCTTCAGACATTATTAGATGATCAAGATGAGAAATTAATGCAGCCACTATTATTCCTCAGAGGATAGTTCACTCAAAAATGAAATCTCACCTGTTGCTCCAAACCTGTAAATGTTTCTTTAAAGGAGAACTCCAGTCAATTTTAACATTGAGCTCATTTTTTTGCACCGTGGTCACTCTTAATAACACCACTCACATGGCTGTGCACTCGTAATGACAAAATCAAGGATGTTAAAGGATTAGTTCACTTTTGAAAAAACTTTTGCTGATATATTGTTGATTACAGATGAATATTCATAATTTAAAAAATGTTAATACTTGCTTTTATAGATGTTCATTGAACATTGTTTGCGTAGTGATGAAATGGAATGTTTCCACTGAAGGGGACCCGTCATGCTTTATTTTGTTATTTGTTTACATGCACATTCTTTAAAGGAGTAGTTCACTTTTGAAAAAACTTTTGCTGATAATTTACTCACCCCCATGTCATCCGAGATGTCCATGTCTTTCTTTCTTCAGTCGAAAAGAAATTAAGGTTTTTGATGAAAACATTCCAGGATTTTCTCCATATAATGGACTTCAATGGGAACCAAACGGTTCAAGGTCCAAAAGACAGTTTCAGATGCAGCTTCAAATGGCTTTAAACGACACCAGACGATGAGTAAGGGTCTTATCAGAGAAACGATCGGTTATTTCAAAATTGTAACTTTTCTAAGGACAAATGCTAGTCTTGCTCTATTCTGTGAGGCGCGTTTGTAACGTCACGTAATACGTAATTACGCTCAAAAGGTCACGGGCGACGTAGCCGGAAGTACAGAATCAAAATCGTCCGACATCGTTGTTTTACCTTTTAATTCCTTTTTTTGTAAACGGCGTTTGAGTTAGTTTGCACGTGCGTTCAACTTGTCAACACTGACTCTGTACTTCCGGCTACGTCGCCCGTGACCTTTTGAACGTAATTACGTATTACGTGACGTTACAAACGCGCCTCACAGAATAGAGCAAGGCTAGCATTTTTGTAGGCAACACCGATTTTTGTAGTTTTTGTCTGGACTGACAGCACTCCAAATGTACAAAAAATGAGCTCAACGTTAAAATTGACCAGAGTCCTTCTTTAAAATAAAATTAAAAAAATGTCCATACAGTAGAAGTCCATTCTATGATAGGGTATTAACTGGAATCTCATTAAGGTATAAAGGTACAACTTGCGTGTTATTTGAAGTGAGAACATTTTGAGCTAACATAAAATGTTTAATTTGATTTATTTGTAGTGTTGACAACATTCAACAGGCTCGGCTATTCAAACATATACCAATACTATATCATTTTATCAATTTAGATGACATTTTTTATGTATTCCTTTATAAAGTCTTTTTTTTATATCAAATAATGCAGATAGGTATTTATTTATTTTTGTATTATTTTATTTTACTATTTATTTATTTTATTTGATATGTCCCATTGTATAATTTTGGATATGGTAAAAAAAAAAAAAATATATATATATATATATATATATATATATTGTGTTCCACAGAGAAAATTCAGGCGGTTTGGAAAATAAAAATAGAAAAGAAACGACTAGCCTACTAATATTTGCTGGTAAACAAACATCTTAAATAAACTAGTCCCACACCTAGACTTGCATCAGACTAGCAATAACCAGCATCTCTCTCTCTCTCTCTCTCTCTCTCTCTGTCTCTCTCTCTCTCTGTCTCTGTGAAGCTCTGCGCGGGTGACACTCGTCAAACGGCTGTCATTGTTCATATCTCACGGAGAGGTGAGAGCGTTACACAAACAGGCTGTGACACGACATGGCCGGTGTTAAGTGACAGTGTGTGATCCTCCGTCTGAGAACACGACCTTCTCCAGCGGTTCGGCCTGTAATAAGACTGACCCCTCGCTGTCATGTACTGTGGAGAGATTCACCCGCAGCCCGCTGGAGAAAGATGGAAACGTCACTCAAAACCGTTCAGTCCATACTGAGCAAGTTCATTCCAAGAATACGGCACAAACCGGCCAGCAACTAAAGTTTGAAGACACAAATGTAAAATGTGACATGTTTTAAATAGTGTCTGTTGTTGACAGCATTCAGCAAGCTCAACTGTTCAACCAGGTGCCATTTCATTTAAAAAATGTTATTATGGATGAAAATGTTGGCCGATACCGATAATATACCGATCAAATTTATATTTGAAAGCCGATAACCGATATGTCGATAAATCTAAATCCAAAATTTGTAACTAATTTTGGAGAGCCTGATTACAAATATATCGAACAAATTTTCACAAATATTACAAATATATCGGAATATATGGAAAAAATTTTCTTATCAGGCCGATAACGATAAAATTAAAAATCAACATATATCACCCGATACCGAAGCCGATAACCGATATATCGATCTAATTTTGGCGAAGCTGACTACAAAAACAAAAGTCTCACTATTAAAAGCCATGTCCCAAACACACAAATTTATAAACCGTTTATATAATTGTATGTTGCCGATATAACCGTATTTTCCTTTTTTGAAGTGATTCCAGTCATATTTCAATTTAAAACCATCGTGGTGAATCTGAAGAGTCTCAGCTAAAGGAAATAATCATTAATTATCGGCATTAATATATTGGACAAATTTTCTCATCGGGCCGATAACGATAAAATTAACAATGAACATATATCGCCCGATACCGATGATGTTTTATATTTGAAAGCCGATAACCGATATATCGATTTAATTTTGGCGAAGCTGACTACAAAAACAAAAGTCTCACCATTAAAAGCCATGTCCCAAACACACACTTTTATATACTGTTTATATAATTGTATGTCGCTGATATTACAGACGTGCGCTGCACATTTTGTACTGAACCGTATTTTCCTTTTTTGTGATTTCAGTCACATTTCAAGCCATTTAAAACCATCATGCCGATACCGATAATGTTTTATATTTATTTTGTTTATATAATAGTATGTTGCCGATATAACCGTATTTTGCTTTTTTGAAGTGATTCCAGTCATATTTCAATTTAAAACCATTGTGGTGAATGTGAAGAGTCTCAGCTAAAGGAAATAATCATTAATTATCGGCATTAATATATCGGACAAATTTTCTCATCGGGCCGATAACGATAAAATTAAAAATTAACATATATCGCCCGATACCGATAATGTTTTATATTTGAAAGCCGATAACCGATATATCGATTTTATTTTGGAAAAGCTGACTACAAAAACAAAAGTCTCACCATTAAAAGCCATGTCCCAAACACACAATTATATATACCGTTTATATAATTGTATGTTGCCGATATAACCGTATCATTTTTATAATTGTATGTTGCCGATATAACCGTATTTTCCTTTTCTGAAGTGATTCCAGTCATATTTCAAGCAATTTAAAACCATTGTGGTGAATCTGAAGAGTCTCAGCTAAAGGAAATAATAATTTTCGGCCTTAATATATCGGACAAATTTTCTTATCGGGCCAATAAAATTAAAACTAAGCATATACCTGCCGATACCGATAATGTTTTATATTTGAAAGCCGATAACCGATAAATCAATAAATCTAAATTGTATCTAATTTTGGACAGCCTGATTTCAAAACAAAAGTCTCACCATTAAAAGCCATGTCCCAAACACACAATTATATATACCGTTTCTATAATTGTATGTCGCCGATATTACAGACGTGCGCTGCTCATGTTGCACTGAACCGTATTTTCTTTTTTTGTGATTTCAGTCACATTTCAAGCCATTTAAAACCATCATGGTGAATCTGAAGAGTCTCAGCTGAAGGAAATAATCCATAAATTATCGGCTTTAATATATCGGACAAATTTTCTTATCGGGCCGATAACGATAAAATTAAAAATGAACATATATCGCCCGATATAGTGACGGATATATATATCGTGCATCCCTAATTAGTATAATTTACGTAATTTTTACGTAGATTTAGTGATTTTAGATGTAATGTTTATTCATAGATTCCAAAAATCTTCCTTTATAGAATCTTATTTTTAGAATGAATTATAAAATTAGAATAAATAATTAAAATCGCATATACGTCTGCTTACAGTCCTGATAACATACATCTGCACTCGTTGATTGTCTTTTTCCTCATTGCATATATTCTTTTTCACTTGTAAATGTCACATTACTGAAGGAAAATGACAACGTTTTATCAGATTAAAACTGATCATAAAAATATCTAAACTACCGGAGTAATTCTGGTAATGAGCGTATGGCAGCAGCGTCTGATAATGAACAGAAAGGTCATTAACAGAGACGACAACATATGATACATAAAGAAGGAGGCTGGATGAAATGGATTTTACAGTGCTTGACGATCAAGGTGATGATCTCTTCCGTGTGGCCCTCGGGGAAGTCGACTGTAATTGGACGTTCTCATCTCATAATGCGCCTCCAGCATGAGGCGTCGCCCTTCATCATCACAATGACCTTCATTCCCGCTTCATCGTCTTCTTCACGACACACGGCAGATCTCAGAGACAGACAGAGCGCCAAACCCTAAACAGATTACTCTCAGTACTTCGCCTGTGGATGAACAGGCTACAAAATGTCATCCCATTCAATTTTATTTTATAGGATTTTAAACTGTTTAGAAACACTAAATCAGGGTTCCTGGAGGTCCGCTACCCTGCAGAGTTCAGGTTCAACTTTAATCAAACACACCTGAACAAGCTAGTCAAGGTCTTCAGAGTGAAATAAGGCATTACGTGAAGCTCCCGCCGCACAGTTTTTCTGCTTTTAATAATGGCAGTGGAAGTTTGTCAGCAATGGAATCAGCAGAGCAATGGCGACTTTCACACTCCATGCCCCTCTGACCCCTGTGTGACCTTATTGTGTGACCTTTTACCCGGTGCAAATGACTTTGTACGCTTGTACACTTGTGCAAAGCAGACTTTTCCCTCCACAGACGCATGTCGGTAAACTAGGGAATGGACTTCACATATCAGAAATACAATTATTACTAGTAAAAACCTTTATTTTTGATATCAAGGATTCAATTGTTACTAATGAAAATGTTAATTTCTGATATCATGAATGTGATTGTTACTAGTAAGAAAGCCATTTTAGATATCTGAAATGATATTGATATCATCCACACCCCCTAAAAAATGCTGGGTTGTTTCAACCTAAATTTGGGTCAACATTTTTTTCAACTGTTGGGTTACATTTTTTTAAATAATGTAATTTTTAACCCAACAGTATTTTACCCAAATTTGGGTTAAAACAACTGCATTTTTTAGCACGCTTGAATTCTCTGAGCTTTTCTGCAAATGGAAGGAGAAATATATATAATATTTATAAATATCATATTATATTTATATCTGTATTATTATTATTTATATATATTTTATATAATATTTATAAATATCAAATATCATATTATATTTATAATATCTGCAAATATATATATATTTTTCCATGAACTTGTTTTTATACACCTGTGGCAAAGGGTCTGAATGAAACCCCTGAATTAAGAGGTTTGACCCAATACTTTTGTGCTCTCTAAATAATGCTGGGTTGTTTTAACACAAATTTGGGTCAAATATGGACAAACCCAAATGGTGGGTTAAAAATGTAATTTAAAATTTTAACCCTTTTACTTTTAACTGTATTTTTTTAAATTACATTTTTAACCCAACATTTGGGTTTGTCCATATTTGACCCAAATATTGGGTTGAAACAATCCAGCATTTTATACAGTGTATGTCCCACATTTTGATAACATGCTTGGGAAAAAAAATGTATTTAATTTAATTTATTTTGATAATCAATTTTATTTTATTATTTTAGTTTGTTTAGATCTCCAATAATTTGATAACAGATTTATAAAAAAACAAAATAGCAGTTTAATTTAATTTATATTTATTATTTTATTCTAAATTGTTTTGACATGCTAAAACAGCTACCATCATATAAAATAAACAGAAAAAATCTCTATATTTCTAATATTTGTTTTGACCACATGAGCTGATCAAACAACATCTTCTCAAGGTTAAGCACCTCTCAGTTTCCTTCAGAGTGTTTCTGTCCGTGGGTTATTATCTGTGGAAAGTGCTGGATGTAAGGTCCATGTGGACTGCACTGTTGAGAAGGTGATATCAACACAAACGCTAGCATGAATAATCTGTGTTTTAACACCGAGGGTTTTTCCTCTCGCAGTGTGAAAGAATCTGCTGCTGGTTTCTATATCTGGACTCGCATTCATTACCATCCAGCACTTTAATGTGCGGCACACAGAACAGCAATGAGCTCGTTTATTGGATTGGTGTAATATGCAGCCCACCAGTGACTCTCTCTCTCTCTCTCTCTCTCTCTCTCACTGAACAGAAGAATCCACTCGCATGACTTGCGGAAACAGTGAAAGTAAAAATATACTCCATAATAGAAATGCTGGGTTGTTTCAACCCAAATTTGGGTCAAATATGGACAAACCCATTCGTTGGGTTACATTTCTTTTAATTACAATTTTTAAGCCAACATTTGACCCAAATTTGGGTTAAAACAACTCAAACATTTTTTTAGAGAGTGTATGCTTGAACATTAATCCTGAATAGGGGTGAACGGGGCTAGTTGTAACTCCCTTGTTTTGAACACTTCCACACATGCTTGACGAAACTTAGTGTATTTACACTCTAAAAATTGTTGGGTTGTTTTAACCCAACTTTGGGTCAAATATGGACTAACCCAGCCGTTGGGTTAAATTTTTACATTACATTTTTAACCCAACATTTCGGGTTTGTCCATATTTGACCCAAAATTGGGTTAAAACAACCCAGCATTTTTTAGAGTGTACACTCTAAAAATTGTTGGGTTGTTTTAACCCAACTTTGGGTCAAATATGGACAAACCCAGCCATTGGGTTTCATTTTTTAAATGACAATTTTAACCCAACATTTGGGTTTGTCCATATTTGACCCAAAGTTTGGTTAAAACAACCCAACAATTTTTAGAGTGTACTATACACTCTAAAAAATGCTGGGTTGTTTTAACCCAAATTTGGGTCAAATATGGATAAACCCAAATGTTGGGTTAAAATGCAATCTAAAAAAAATTGGGTTAAAATTTTTAATTACATTAACAACCCAGCACTGTGTAGTTGAGTAGTGTGTAGTTGCCATATCAACACTATAGTTTATAATTGCCTAAAAATTCAGAGATCTTGATATTTATCCATATCCATATTTATTTATCCAACAGCTTTAACTAACATTAACAAATATACAGTAACAAATGTATTGCTCATGTTCATGTTAGTTAACTAAAACTGTAAAGTGTTACCAGAATATCTTTTGGAGCTCTTTGTTCATCAGGAAGTGTGTTTTATTGTCAAATATTAAACACTCCATCACCAGTATGAATGTGTTTGCCTGGAAGTGTGAAACTCCACCCACAGATGTTGTAGAGTTTCTTATGAATAACTCTTGTGTTTCTACTCTCTCGGTCCAAACGTGTGGACGCCAGTCGACTCCTACACACACACACACACACACACACACACACACACACACACACACACACACACACACTGAAGCTGAGAGAGATAATCGAGCTGCTGAAATCCGGTCACACTTTCACACGTCCTCAAACAGGGAGAACAGGGTAAGTCCTGGGAATATGCATTCTGGGAAAATGAGGAACGACGCTGCGCTCGCGGTCTCGTGGGACGCCGGCTGTCCTCGGGCTGAGTGTGTGTGTGTGTGTGTGTGTGTGTGTGTGCGGTGCCGTGACGGTGACCCTCTTCACCTCATCTTACTGCTCCATGAATCTAAACTCTGTGTTTCCCATGATCAGATGTGTGTTTTTGCAACAATACGTGTGTAGACAGAGGTGTGACTGACAGTCATTCACAAAACATCCTAAGTAAGCAGCCTTGAAAACATTAAAGTCCCTGTAAAGGCAATTCTACAAAAAAAGTTCTAAACACATTATAAATGTTACATATGTATTGCTAAAACATATTACAAAGACTGTGAACTGTGAATTACTGAAATGTGCAGTTAGACCGTTAAACAGTTTTTCACCCTTGCTATTTTACGGATTTTTTGGGCGGGGCTAAAACAGCGCTCGTTGACGCTCATAGACATACACACTAGACCTCACCTGGGGGTTCTAAGCATGCGTCAAAACCGCCGCCATCTTGGAACAGGGGTCTTGTCATAGGAAGTAGCTAACGCTGCTATCTCTGCCTTTACTTCGAATTCATTGATGGTGGCGGACTTTTGTGCAGCGTATGATGTTCACGGATGAAATCTGAACTAGGAAGAATGTTTTTTTTAAAAAATAAAAAATTATTTCTGGAATCAATGATAAATACATGTCTGACCGTTGGAATTCAAACCAAAAAACAAGAAAAATCGCATTCATGATGATTTATGGTGATTTTATTTGCGTTAGACGTGTCTACTACATTGACGCTGATGCATTAAAGTGGAGGGGCTCCCCTGTTTCAAGATGGCCGCTCTATTGACGCATTCGTTCTAATGAACTGCCGTATCCAAGGTGAGGTCTAGTGTATATGTCTATGGTTGACGCTCTGGAGCCCAAGAGGGATTCACTGATAATCCGATGCTGCTGGTGAACGGGGCTGCCGAAACGACTATCTTCTCCGCCTCGGCGTTCATTCTCCCGTTCCGAGAGCAGTATCAGCTAACAGCTTTCCCGCGAGTGGGCGTGGTTTCAGCGCAGCCAGCGGACACGCCCCCAGCGTTTGAGAACAGAGATAACTGCTGATTTTTTCAAGATTTTAATAGCTTATTTTATGTACTTGCCGGCTTTTTTTATCATTCAAATTTGGCTGGGTGGCTAATATCACACTTTTCTGTGGTATGACAGACTCAGAACACATACTTAATTTTGACTTTACAGGGACTTTAAGATAGTAGGCCTAGGCCAGAAACATACTTTTTGCAATTAAGTAATATACAATTGAGGCTGATGCCTTTAAAGTGTACGAACCCCTGAACATTCTCTGTGTGTGTGTGTGTGTGTGTGTGTGTGTGAGAGAGAGAGAGAGAGAGTCTGTGTGTCTCTCTCATAGCCGGACTATATCGGGTCTATGGGTAACCTAGACGGATAAATGATGGGTTGGGATGTCTGGCTCTCTGTCACGCGCATCTGTATTCCAGCGGCAGACGGACGGGTCACCGCGGGACGCGCTCGGTCCTCCTCCACCGTCTGTCAGCGTCACGCGTCTGTTTGAGTATTCTGCTTGATCAGTCACTGTCGGGCCGCTCGCAGATCTGCACGCGCCAGGTTTAATGCGCAGACTGACCGCATGCGCAGTCTGACCACGTCAGGTTTAACTGAGGCGGTTAATATGAATATGAAATATTTAAAAGGGGCATGTTCTCTGAAAAGCGTAACTCTGCCCTTGTAACACAGAGCCGTTCGTCTGAAGAACCAGCCGTCTCTGGCTTTGATAAGGTCCTGTCCGGGACGAGTGCTCCCGTCATCGGGAGCGGAGGGTTCAGACGCTCATCGGATCAAACAGGTGCTCCTGCTTCACCTGTGTGAGGCGAGAATCAAAGACAGGCTTTATCTGGAGCTCTGCAGAGGAGACCTGGCTCAAGAGACATACTCGTGTTCAAAAGAAGAGCCAGAAGAAAGAGCAGAAGCGCCTCGCGTTCTCTAGATGAGGGTGTGCGTTCCTCTAACAATCCAACACATTCTCATCCTTTAGCGTCATATAGAACGCTATATGACAAAACGGCGCTATACTACGCACATGGCACCCATTATCGTTACTATAACACGCTGTGATGGTTAGGTTTAGGTGTGGGGTAGGGTAGTCTCATATTACACTAAAGGATTTATAACGCCTTGGGTTCGCGTGAATATTAACGATAAAGGGTGCCATGTGCGTATAGCGCCGTTTTGTCATAGCGTTCTATGTGACGCTAAAGGATGAGAAAAGGCTGAACAATCGCAGGAGGGCCGATGATGCTGACTGTGCATAACCTCACAGGGGCCATTTTAATGCTCGCCGGAAAGAAAACTCACTAACTATTTCTCCTAGATCGAATTGAGAATCAAATTGTAACTATTTTAATTTAATTATAAAGCACAAATAAACACAACAGTATAGTTGACCACTGTGTTTTTACAGCAGAAAAGTTCTAAATATAAAAATGTATAATTAAAATAAGTAAATAATTCACTATGACTTCAATACATGGGTAATTAAAGCTGCAAGCAGCATTTGGCGGGGTTCAAGCATACGCATTAAAGACATTGAGTTTTATTTAACCTCGCATTTAAGCATTTAACCACTGACATCATAGATGGAAAAGACCATTTATAGCCAATACAGGCAATTTACCATAGGAAATATATGGTTTTCAAAGCTTTTTAAACAGTAATAATCTCCATGAAACTTTGCATGCTTCTTCAGCATGTTATGACACATATGCTCATAAATCTTTTCCTTTTGGATAAATAGGCTTTTGAGTGTATTTTGTCAGTATCACTATTGTTTGTAGTATAGGACTGGCAGGAGTAATGTTGTCTGTGGATCGCAAGCATCTGAGCGGCTTATTCAAGCTTAAAAGATCTGACAAAGAAGGAGGTTTTTGGGGATTTAAAAAACAAGCAACAGTACTTTAAGTTCAATGCAAGAACGCACTGGCACCCAATTGAGAGATATTAAAATTGGACTTATGTTCATGTTTAAGGACCTGCTGTAAAGCCTAACACTGAAAGTCACTAAACGAAATGAGTTCATTTAATTTATTTTTTTAAAGTTAATTTCACTCAATAAAAATTGTGATATTAACTCAAAAACTCAGGAACTCAGAACTTATGAATAACCTATTTGTTATTTTAGCTCTAAAGATTTAAGTTGAATTTAATGAATTTAATCTAGTCCATTTTAATGGTTGAAAACAAAAATAATGTGAAAATTAAATTATAAACCAGCAGGTGGGTTTATAATTTGAAATATTATTTTAACATGTTAAAATATAGTTTTGAACCAGTTGAAGCCATGACATAGAAGACTGGGATATTTCAATATATAAGGAATTACAATAGTCCAAACGAGATATGACGAAAGCACGAGTGACTCTTACGAGATTTAAAAAGTTTTAAATGAAAGAACTTGATTTGGTCAAGCTTGATTACATTGACCTAACTCAATTACTAAATTGAGAAAAAATTGAGTTGAACTAACTTAATTATATTTCATTGAATGAATTCGGTTTTTATGAGTTTGGGTTACTTTTTTATTAAATTATCTATAAATGTTCTTTTAAGGCACGCACACACACACACACACACACACACACACACCTCAATCTAATGCACTTTAACAGCAGAATAATTATATCAAGATATTTTACTGCAGTGTAAAAAATATTGTCGGTTTAACTTAAAAAAGTAAGTAACCGGTTGCCTTAAAAATTTAAGTTCATTGAAATGGAAAAAGTGAGTTAATACAAAGAAGGAAAATGATTTGATCATCAAAAACTCAAAATTATACGTTATCTGAACTAAAAAAAATATTTAAGTTGATTTGACAAAAGAAAAAATGTTGTGATTTCTAATCAAGAAAATATTTTTTTACAGTGTGCAATATTTAATTTAATTTAATTTAATTTAATTTAATTTAATTTAATTTAATTTAATTTAATTTAATTTAATTTAATTTAATTTAATTTTTACCTCACTTCCCCTCTTGCACTAATGGACCCCCCATTTCTTTATGGTGGCTAACATTTGCAGCAATATAACTATTGGCTATTTTAATATTGCTGCGATTTTGTTGGAACTATATTTTTGATCTTCTCCAAAACTAAAATCTTCTCTTCTCTGTGTTTTTTAGGCCCGTACGAGATTTTATGGACCCGAACGAAGCTTGTGGCGTAATGCAAGGAAACTTGAGGAAAGCACATCAAACATCTCAGTGCCCAGTAAGCCATGACTGATGTGATTGTGTTTTGGAGGCAATAACAAACCAAGCATTTCATAATTAATTCAAGATTGCTTTCCACCAAAACATAACATTTGAAATAAAGGTTGCATTAGTCGGTCCGTTCCACACCATAGACCGTCTTAGTCGGAATGAGCTGGAGCGACAGTGGAAGTCCCGGATCGATGGTGGAAGATGTTCAAAACACGGCGGACTGGAGAGAGCAGCTTCTCCTTCGGTGGAGACTGGATTTATGAGCTCTTACCACAGGCGCAGCTTTTCACTGTAATGCTGAGAATGACAATTTATTTGACCAGATTGGAGATGTGATTCAAGCCGACAGGCTATAGTTTAAATTCAGTTTTCCGTGCGACTGTGAGTGTGTGACAGATTTTACCCACAAACCCTGAAGGCCAGAACGGGTTGATGAGTTGAGTCACACTGACAGCAGCTTCATCGAGACCTCTCTCTCTCTCTCTCTCTCTCTCTCCGCATTGTGAAGATATGCAGATCTATGTGCCAACATGAGCATTTCAAGATGAAGAACTGACACAAGCTGGACTTTTAATTCAATTGACAGGAAGATATTTTTTTGATCCATGAAATGACCCAATGTTTGGGTTTGTCCATATTTGACCCAAACAACCCAGCATTTTTAGAGTGTATATTTTGGAGAAATGTGGAACAAATTTATATTTCAAATAAATTCGTTTGAACTTTCTATTAATCGAAGAATTCTGAAAATAATGGTTTCCACCAAAATATGAAGTAGCACAACTGTTTAGAGGTAAAAACGACATAAATACTGTTCGTTTTTTCACACAAACCGCTCGTTTCGTGTCTTAGGCCATCAATGTGTACTTACATTTACGAGTCATTAAATCATGTTTAATTTGGACTTCTCTGTGCATGCTCTTTGAGGTGGTGACCATAGACCTTCATTATATGACTGACAGACAGAACGGTTTGACCTAAAAATATCAAAATTGAAAATACTGTGAAAACAAAGACACCTACATCTTGGATGCCCTTGAGGTAAGATAAAACATACCAAAAATTAATTTCAAAGTGAACTATCCCTTTAAGATGTTTCCCAGTGCCAGAACCGGCTCTTAAAGCATCATGAGAGACAGACTCACTGACCGGCTTGACCAGGCTCGTCCACTGACTAACTAATGGACTGTGTTTTCTTGTCTTTAACAGGAATGCAGGAGGTGTGTGTTTCAGTGCTGGTGTCGCTGCAGGCAGATGTGTGTATTAATGCGCTGTCCTCCTGTGTGGCCCGTTGGTACACACACACACACACACACACACACACAGATGGAGAGGAGTGTGAGGGGTTACAGGTGCTGCGGGCTGACACTAATCTCTCACTCTTCATTTCCCCATATGCTTTCATATATCAGGTCAAATATATATATATATATATACGTATATATATATATTTTAAATGCAAATTATATTAAGCTTTTTCAACATAGTATCGCGATGACGTGGACACTGATTTTTTTGTCAATTTTATTCAGATTTTTTTAATCCAGATTATTTATATATAAATGCATTAGTTTGTGCATTTGTTTTTCCTCATCCTCAGGTGTTTTTGTAAGAGCCCTTTAATTAATAACAGTTTCCAGACAATATCATTCTCCAGGA
Organism: Pimephales promelas; assembly: GCF_988280905.1. Lineage (NCBI taxonomy): Eukaryota > Metazoa > Chordata > Actinopteri > Cypriniformes > Leuciscidae > Pimephales > Pimephales promelas. Next base: position 1,384,020 of record NC_142786.1, on the reverse strand, counting down.
AGTGACATCATTCGAGAGAAACAATAGCTCAAATATCAATATCAATATATATATAGGCCTATACAGTATATATTACAATAGAAAACATGAGCTATATATTATACACACTCCATTTGATATAAATTGATATTATTCATGTATTACTATATTCATTATTAATATAGCCTATTTTAAGTTACTATTAATGATTTTTATATTATACTCCATTTTAAATTTTATAAAAATGAATATTTTATTGATATTTTAACATTTTCTTTATTTTTTTGGCCATTGTCTAAATACAGGTGAAACTCGAAAAATTTTAATATCATGCAAAAGTTCATTTATTTCAGTAATTCAAGTGAAAAGGTGAAACTGATATATTATATAGACTCATTACATGCAAAGTGAGATATTTCAAGCCTTTATGTGTTATAATTCTTACAGTTTATGAAAACCTCAAATTCAAAATTAGAATATTGTTAAAATGTTTAATATCTGTAAGCCATAATCATTAAAATTATAACACATAAATGCTTGAAATATCTCACTTTGCATGTAATGACCCTATATAATATATTAGTTTCACCTTTTAAGTTGAATTACTGAAATAAATGAATTTTTGCACGAAATTCTAATTTTTCGAGTTTCATCTGTAATGAATACAGCTTAAATGTCTTTAAATGTCGATTTTTCAGTGTGAAGCTCCAGATTTCTGCAGAAGATTGTCCATGTTGTTGATGAACCGCAGGCCGGAGAGCGATGATGTTGGAGTCGTGTGGATTAAAGCTGATCTGATCTGATATGAGGACAGAAGACAGCACTTTATTGGCCTTATCTTCACAAACCACCGGCTACACCGCAATCAGATCAATCCTCTGAACTCATCCGGCGTCCACACAGAGATCGGCGTACGACCTCTGACCTGCAGACACTGATGACCAATGAGAATCTGTTTGAGTTTACATACAGGTGAAACTGGAAATATTAGAATATGGTGCAAAAGTTCATTTATTTCAGTAATTCAACTTAAAAGGTGAAACTAATGTATTATATAGACTCATTACATGCTTTATTTGTTATAATTGTGATGATTATGGCTTACAGATTTCATCTGCATGTGCATCTCGTTGTATCCCAGTGTATAACAGTGCTGTTATTTCAGTATCTGCAGACTGAATGAATGAAATATCCCTGAACTGTTGAGTCATCGTCTTCAGCCACAGGCACCAGTGCTGAAACTCACAATCAGAAAGAGCTTTTATCTGCTCTTATTAATCCTGAAACCTGTTCTTCGCCAATCAATGTTACACACACGCTCCGAGGCTTCATAACACACTCTCTGGAGATCGTTCCCCATGTCACCGTCGGCTCCACGCCGCTGTTGAATATTTCATGTCAGCAAACATGTCGAGACAACAGGAACGACACACACACTCGAGCTGAGGAGTGTTTTCACACAAGCTGATCTCAGAACAGATCCTCACATTAGTGGTGACAGCTGATGTAACCCTTAAACAGGTACGGGGATGTTCAGGTACAGTAAACAGACGTCATCGGACAGACATTCGCGCTGGTAATTAGTTCTAGCTCTATAATTAGCTATTGATATAAATAGCAATTAGCTAACATCCTTCCTGTAGCTCAATAAAGCACAAAGTAAAGGTCATTGGTTCGATTCCCAGGGAAAAGTGCTGCCACAGGCATGAGTGTAAATATGAACATCGCCTGGAATCAACATCTGAGCGACATGTGGATTTAAATAACAAAATTGACATGTATGATTATAAAAGAGACGCAGGAACAAAATCAATATATTTTGTTGGCCACAATTTGACTGTTTATCTTAAAGATGTAGACTGCACAGATAAAGGAGTTTTTACTGATAATTTACTCACCCCCATGTCATCCGAGATGTCCATGTCTTTCTTTCTTCAGTCGATAAGAAATTAAGGTTTTTGATGAAAACATTCCAGGATGTTCTCCGTATAATGGACTTCAATGGGGTCCAAACGGTTCAAGGTCCAAAAGACAGTTTCAGTGCAAACTACAATCTGTTCAAAGGCCTTTAAACAATTCCAGACGATGAATAAGGGTCTTATCAAGCGAAACAATCGCTCATTTAATAAATAAATAACAAAGTTTAAGTTTTATAAGCACGTTGTCTGTTCTGTGATGCACGTTCGTCTTCTTCGAACTCGTTTATCAAAATGAACAAATCTTTTTTCGAGTCAATTGGTTCATTCAACAAACGAAATGAAGGAATTGACTCGGAAAAAGATTTGTTCATTTTGATAAACGAGTTCGAAGACGAACGCGCATCACAGAACAGAGCAAGGCGAGCATTTGAGCTTATAAAAACGTAAACTTTGTTATTTATTTTTTAAATGAGCGATCGTTTCGCTTGATAAGACCCATATTCGTCGTCTGGAATCGTTTAAAGCCCTTTGAACAGTTTGTAGTTTGCACTGAAACTGTCTTTTGGACCTTGAACCGTTTGGTTCCCATTGAAGTCCATTATATGGAGAAAAATCCTGGAATGTTTTCATCAAAAACATTAATTTCTTTTCGACTGAAGAAAGAAAGACATGGACATCTTGACATGAGTAAATTATCAGCAAAAGTTTTTTTTTTTTAAAGTGAACTAAAAGTGAATTTATTTGAAATATAAATTTGTTCCACATTTCTCCTAAATATATTGGCTATAGGAACATAAAATATGTGGAGAAATGTGGAACTTTAGCTTTGTATGTGGATTTTAATATTAACTTGAGAACAAATCCAAGACATTTTAAATGTATACAGTGCATGTTCTTGTCTTTGAATCTTACTTTTCCCTGATGTTGGTGTGGAGCTCTGCCTGTAAAGCGTGCATGTAAACAGCGTGTAAGTTTAACTATAAGTGCTCTTATGACTTCAGGTTTTGGGTCTGAGTGATGGAGGGTTGTCTGGATGAGACACAGGCGCCGTGAAACACAATCTCACGCAATAATGGGCAGTGATGGATCTTTAACAAGAGGGAGAGACGTCAAAATGAAATCTCTCTCTCTCTCTGGTTGTGGCTAAGCGTGATGGTCCTGTTGATTGTGAATTTTTTTAAAGGGTTCTTTCACACCTCATTGGATTTCAATTAGCAGGTGATAAGGGCCCTCATTGTCGCCGCTAACCGACTGCACTCTCTGACATTTCACCAGCAGGGAGGAGAGAATTCATTTCCATCCCCTGCTTTTCCTCTTTTCTTCAGCTCAAAGCAGAGACATGGCCGGTTGTGAGTGAGTACAGAAGCTCTGACAGCTCCATCTCCTCCGTTAAATCCAGACCAAAGGATGAACGGCTGCATCCATCGCAAACCAAGAGAGAGAATTATTATTCCGCTTCGCATGATAAAATAATAACAAATCTACAGATAAACTGAGCGCCGCAGTTTCAAGGGAAATAACGATGTGGGATTGGCCCAATTACTCAAACAGAAGATTCAATTTAAATGTAAAATTATATCTGTTCGATGGCCCAGTGCGCGAGCTCCTCGAAAACACAAGAAAAAGTGCAATCCCTAATTAAATGCAACACGGCGAAGCAAAAACGTGATGCGTTTACAAGCACCGCTAACCAAAAATCCATCAACAGATGCTTTTCCACAGAATAAAGATGAAGGAATAACGACGTGAGTGGAAGGGAGCTGGATCTGACAGCGAAGGTGAGAGCCAGATGGAAATAGGTGGTCTGTAACCAGAACCTCACCATCTTGACAACTTCTAAAAATGCACAGAAAACGACAGACAAACGCGCCCGCGAGAATCTTGCAAAGGCTTGTGCCGAGGAAAGCTTTAAAGACAGATGTCTCGCTAAAATCAGCATCTGTACCGTAACCTCACGTGTGTGGAAACCGAGAGGTCCTCGCGGCTGAAAACCGTGACGTGAGAGAAGAACGACAGGTGTAAAACTCTCTTTTTGTCCCAATCCGTTAAAACCACGACAAAGGGAATTTTGATTTGGAGCGGGTCAACCCTCACAAAAATTAACTATTTTTATTTTATTTATTTTTTTTGTAGTAGCTAACTATGTTTTTTTGTAGTAGCCTAATGGTTTAACTATGGTTTTTGCAGTAAAACCATAGTAACTACAAACAAACCATGGTGGTTTAACCGTGGTTTTTGTAGTAATTAGTAGCCATGAACCATGGTTGTTGTAGTAAAACCATGAAAATATACATGGTGTTTACACAGTAACCATGATTAATAGCCTATAGTTTTGTAGAAGAAAACCATGCTCTTAATAGAATAATCTTAATGTCATAAATAATCGTATTATAGTTATATAGCCTGCAGTACATATATGTATATTTAAATGTCTTCTGCTTACCCATGCTTCATTTATGATTAGCCTATAGACCATTTCACAAGATGTAAACAACACTGGTCCAGAAACACTTCCTGTTTCAGTTTGTAACTGTTTTCTTTATTTCACATGTAAAGAAAACATCTTAAAGATGTTTGTTTAACTTTATGATTCAGTTTTAAATGTTCTGTTGGTTTTATTTTATCCCAGCTTTTTTGTAGTGTTAAAAAACTGAAACAGGAAGTGCTTCTGGACCAGTGTTGTTTACATCTTTTGAAATGGTCTTATTTATCGTAGTAAAACTATTCATTTTTCATTTTTTTAAAATTATTCATCTAGTAGTTGGTATAAAAAGACTATAGATGTGAATGGGTCATAGAGCTACACAATGAGTTTTAAAATCATGATTTAACCCTTGTGCTGCATTAGATTTTTAACACCGTTGAGTGCATTAAGGACCAAAAATGGCCACATATTAAACATTGCCTAAAATATTATATATTATTATTATTTTCCACTTTTACCAAGTTAAATCTTTTAACCAGCATCAGTCCTCATCATAACTACCAAAATGTATTCAATTTCAGGATTTTAACCCTTTAATTACCAGTTTTGTTGGCGAAACCATCGATTTGTATAAGAGGAAAAAACACAAAAATTCAATTATTTTCAATAAACTAAATGCAAAGAGAAAACTTTAGATTTGGATTATCACAGTCCCACTTTGCAAAAAATCCCACTTAGCGCGTTAGAGACCAAAAATGGCCACCTATTAAACATTGCCAATTGCCTAAAATAAGGTGCATTTCCACCCATAGGGAATAAATATGTAGTGACGTCATCTGGTGGAATACACTATATAATGCAAATATAATGCTTTTGCTTCAAAATGAAAGGATGTTTGTGCAAAAATCATGTTTCATGTATTACTGACAGCCTCAGATTTAAACAACGTTTTAATGGGTTTCAATGGGCCATTTTTGGTCTTTATGGTGCTGAGTGTTACTATTTGATCTACACAGTGTGTGTTATACATATTTTGCAAAATGGGATCACATTTTTTACATGTATCCAAAAAGTCACAATTTTGCCAAATTTCATACCATTTGCATTAAAACAGCCAAAATGGTCAAAGAAATTAAACTGCAAAAGACCAAAAATGTCCCTAATGCAGCATAAGGGTTAATGTTATAATTCTACATGTTTATTTAAATGCTGCGTGCCTTTGCCGTGTATGGTAATGCGCGTGCGCGTAAACATTCGAGTCGCATTCAAAGACAGGAGCGCGCGTGAGATGGAAACGAGGAAACGTCATCGACACGGTCACGGATGAACGTCAAAACTAACGTCTCTCGCTTGTTTTCAATGATTTCAGGTAAGTTTAGTTAACAAAATCACACAAATAATAGATAAACGTTCCTGACACCCTTCTTACGTGTAATTAATACGCTCGGTTTAATATTTACTTTATAGAAATGGGTTTGTGTCTTCGAAGTCCGTTTTCAGAAGAAACATCCCGCTCCACACAATCACATTAAATATAAAATGCGCTCTGATTGGCTGTCATTGTTTTGTTTTTGTGTAACATTTTCACTTTTAGTGAGGAAAGAGAATCCAAATAACCGTCACGTCGGGCCGAGAAGCATAAAGACACTTTTAAAGGGATATTCACCTAATAATTTATATTCCGTCCTACTCCTTCCAAACTTGTGATGTGAGCTATCCCAATTGTTTTAAAGATTAAAAGCCCATACAAGGACGATAACGAACGAATAATAGACGATAGTACTTAATATGAGAATAAAAAGATGATAATAATTCTATGAGAATAGTACAACGAAACACAACTAGAACGACTTTGGAATCACTTTCAAAACGATAAACACTGAAAACATTTACAGCCAATCAGAATTCACCATGTTTAAAAAAGGTTGAGTATTTAAAGCGACAGAGTTAGAATTAACAGAACAGCAGCCTAATCTTGTTATCGTTATTTGTAGGCCTTAAATTCAAGTAAATTGTTTAATGTGTTTAAAATTTTTACATTTAAGTTAAATTGCTGAGATTATAATAACTAGCTAAATAAGCTTAATAATGAGATGTTGGAAGTAACCCATTTCCAACCTGTTTGGTGCTTTCAGAAAATGTATTTAAATTTGAAATTGTTTATTGAAGTTGTAACTCAATGATTTTACCACAGGTAAGCTGTTCTCATGACACATGGAGTGAGTGACGCAAGGGAAAATCTGAGTATCAACTTTTATCAGCATTTTAATGATCAAAATGTCATGTGATCAAAATTTATCTGTTTTATAGTTTAACAAGCTCTTTTTTGTTTACAGTCCTCTGATGACTTGGGTAAACCTTTTACTGAGGGCTTTCTTTTTGGTTCATCTTTACAATTTTTCCTTAGTTTTTCATCAAATCGCAAACCCAAGTTTGGGAAACCCTGCAGTTACTGTTTTCCTTCTCTGCTCGTATTTCACCACTAGCCTCACTTGTGCATATTTTTAGCTGATAAATTTTAAGAAGACATGGTTTATTCAACAACAATTTATTAGTAAGGTCTGAGTCAAGATTTTTCCAACAAGACTTTTCCATCAAAACAGATTTGACTCTGACTTGCACAAATTTTTGTGTCTGGTGGTCTAACCTGTCAGATTTCATTAGATTTCGCTCTTATATAAAGTGCTGAACTAGCGTGCGTCAGCCTTTGATTGCGCTTCTGTAACAGGTGCGGAATGATTCCCAAAGACCCGAGAAACACACTCCATTCCCTCTTACTCGAGCAGAGCGTGTCATATCACAAATCACTTTACGGCCCCTCCTCGTGTAAAGGCCCACACACACACACACACACATTTACTGAAGCTCCATCAATTTGGTTGCGTCTCAAGTGCTGCTGCCTCTTGGACACGGTCATGCACATCAGCAAATGAGCAGCGGGAGTTTGGGAGTTTGACAATCTATCTAAAGCAGGAGACGAGGAGTGTGTGTGTGTGTGTGTGTGTGTGTGTGTGGGTGTGTTAGAGTGAGTTCAGGGTCATTCCAATTACAGAGTTCTCAGTCAGCGCTTGTCACCCCTGTGAGGCAGCCTTGGGCCTACAGGAGAAGTCTGCATAGTTGCACACTGTGTGTGTGTGTGTGTGTGTGTGTGTCTGTGCGCGCATTTATGCCCTAAGGAAGAGCCAATGAGCACCACTGCTACCGAACCACCTGCTGGAGGCGGATCCTTCCCGCTGGCACCCCGCCCACTCAGTCCCGGCATTACCATACCTGTTACCACTACCGTAAAAACAAAACAAAAAACAGTAAGCTGATTATCTGGTTATCAGTGTTGCAAGAGTAAAACTTAAGAGTGCCTTTTCAATTCCAATTCGATTCCTGAATTTGAATTCGAACCCTAAACATAAGGTAGATAATAGAAATTGTAATTTGAATCTATAAAGAAGTACAGTAACATTTTAGTTTAGGGTCCAATTCTCACAATTAACTAGTTATCATGCATGTATTAAAGGGATTAGCCCATGATTTACTCACCCTAGGTGTGTATGACATTCTTCTTTCATACCATCGGAGTTATATTAAAACATTTCCTGGCTCTTCCAAGCTTTTTAATGGCAGTGAATGGCCGTTTCTGTTTTAAAGTCGGTTTAAAATAAACGTTTAGATACACTGTAAAAAATAAACCGTAAATTTGACGGTAAAAAAACGGTAGCTGTGGTTGCCAGAACTTTACCATTAAAAATATGGTAGGAACATTAATGGTTTTACAGACTTAACTTAAAATTTAAAAGTAATAAACCGTGTTTTATTTTCTGATAAAATGTGGATTTACCAACTTATTGATGTATTGATACACTGACAACCAACAATCATCACAGCAGTGATGAGTTACATGAGCAATCACAGCTCATCACAAGTGAACACTTGTATAAAGCAATACTTATGTAAAGAAGCTACACAAACATTAAGCACTATCATGGTAACACACATGAAATTAAAAAAATGCAATTAACATTAATTTAACAACATCAAATGTAACATAAAACCCTAATGTACATAACTGATTAGAAAAAAAACCCAATAAAACTATGAGGGAACTATAGTTATTTCAACAAAAATACATAAAATATGAAGTGTCACACAGGGAATTGTGGGAATGTCAATTTACGGTTTTTCACTGTAAATTATACAATGAGTTGTTCTTTTTCACTTTCAAAAACTGGAAATTTAACGGTATTTTACTGTAAAATTATATCACAGTTATTTACCGTGTATAGTACGGAAACTTTCTGTTTACCAATTAGTTTTGCACTGTAGCATTTTTACAGTCTTTTACCGTTAAAATCACGGTTATTTTTTACAGTGTATGTCACGGTTATTCACCGTATGCAATACAGAAACAATATGTAAAATTTTCACATGATGTAAAATAAATCTCTGATGTCCTCAGACTGTGTGTGTGAAGTTTTAGCACAAAATACCCCACAGATATTTTTAAATAGCATGTCAAAGTCACTTTTTGAAGGCGTTTTGTGCCTGTCCCTTTAAATGCAAATGAGCTGCAGCAGAGGGCGGGGTTTCAAGAGCTTGTGTGTTTTCCTCACGCAGACACACTAAAATGACAGAAACTGTTCTCCCTTTAAGGTTAAAACGGAGTCGGAGGAAGATGGAAAGACTCGAGAAGAAGTGACAACATGTGGAATGCAACAGGACGTCTCTGAATGGTTAGTTGATGAATTTATGTTTCTGATGTGGAGTTAACTATCTCCATTTAGCATATTCTGTCATAAATCGCTCGTATAGGAAGTGTTGTGAGATGCACACAGAGTAACTTTCTTCTGCTTGTGAAAAGACGGATGCTAAAGTTTGAGCTGACTCACAAATGTACTCTAATACAAACACTCTACCTAGGGGCGGGGCTTATGCAAATTTTAGGGTTGGTGACGTCACTAACCCAGGAGGAAGCTCCAATCGTTTGTCCTTTTCTCGTTGTAACTTTGATAATGTTGTTTATGCTCAAACAGCAACATTATACACAAACTAAAGCTAGAAAAGTGAAATTATACTCTCCCACCCCTTTAACCGATTAAAAGTATTTTACTATTAAAATCATTTTTTATACAGTGTAGATATCAAAGGTTTACATTTTATTCTATTTTGGTGTTTTTGGAAGCTGCCAGGCCATTATTCTACAGTAATTCATTTTTCTTGGTGTAATGTGGGTTGTACTTTTTGCTGATAGTGAATAAATGACCGTTAATGGCTGACTGGCGAAGAAAAAATGAGAGTTAGGGGAATGTGGGAAGAGAAACAGCATATTGAAAAACGGTTGGGGAGAGAAAGAAAGGAGGCCATGTCATGTAGGACCAGGTCCTCGGGCGATGACTGCAACAGTGAGAGACAAATCCTTCAGTTTAGAGAGAAAAGCACCTGGAGGACGAGTCTCCCGCGGCTCTGTCCAAACAGCATAAACGCGTCTCGCTCCGCTCGCTTCGACTGCCGTTTCCGGAGGGATTTAGTGGTGAAGTTGATCATGCTGTTCCTTGACCGAGTGTTTGAGGGGTCCGTGATTCCCAGCGTCCTCCTCACTCGTCTGTCACTTTGTCTCTGTCCCTGAGGCCTCGGACACGTTCATGAATCTCGCACGGGTTTCCTCCGTTCTCCATTATTTTGGGATAACCTCTCCTGTGCTGCTGGGAAACGTGCGGCAGATTCTTTGCATGTTTTAATGCTCTATTTAAGTCGTAAAGGATTGTTATGTGAGGATGTCATATATGAAAACATAAAACTTTATTAAACCCTGAAGGGAAATAAAGGCATTACAGCCGAGGAAATAAATACAGACTGAAGAGTAAATGCGGTGGAAAAGATGCATCAACATCATAACTCTCTGCAAATGTGTTGATTCAAATCTATCAGCTTTATTGGCATGAAGGAAATTTTACGTTGCTGAAGCATTAATAACACTAAACATACACATTTATGACATATACACGCATAATAATAATAATAATAATAAACAATTATTTTAGTTTAAAGTTTATTTAGGTCTATTTATATCTATCTATTGGGGTGGAAAAATTTATATTAAACTAACCATGTTAGGCTAACATCTAACCTAATTTAATATCAAATTATCTATCTATCTATCTATCTATCTATCTATCTATCTATCTATCTATCTATCTATCTATCTATCTATCTATCTATCTATCTATCTATCTATCTATCTATCTATCTATCTATCTATCTATCTGTCTGTCTGTCTGTCTGTCTATCTTACTATCTATCTATCTGTCTATCTTACTGTCTGTCTATCTATCTATCTATCTATCTGTCTGTCTGTCTGTCTGTCTGTCTGTCTGTCTGTCTGACTGACTGAGTGTGTATGCATGCATTCATAAACTGTTTGCCTTAAGTTAATTCACACGTGTGTTGAGAGAACGTGTCTCACACACACACACACACACACACAGCTGTTTATAAGTATTCGCTCCGAATGCCTCATAAAAACTCAATCTGAGCTGACGAGAAGCTGTGTGCTTTTACTGCACATGGTCTGATTTCTAATTCATAAGCCATTTCCTTGTATTTGTCTTTTTGTAAGTTGCAGCTTTTAGTGTGGAGTGCTCGGGCCGCGGCGTCACGACTGAACCGCACGGAGAACTGAACTCAGAGCCGCAGGAGCATCAAATATTTACACACCGCATTGTGGACGGCGATACACGGCTCAGAACGGCACAGAAGTGCAACACACTCTTTTATCTGTCACATCCACAACTGTATTAAAGCAATCACATGCAATCAGGTGGATCCAACCTTGAGTGTGTATGTGCTGGGAACAGGGTGGATGAGTGTGTGTGTTTGTGAAAAAAATAGGTGCATGTTCGATTTCAGCCTTTCATTTTGGTCAGCACCTTCCTTTGACACACACACACACACAGAGAGAGTGAGAGAATATATCCTGCACAAATACTGAAGGTTATGTGGGTCAAGTTGTTTCTATGTTATGTCTTTTCCCATACCTCTCTCTGATTGTGTTTAGGTGTTTTTGTTAATTGCTTGTTTAAGCATTCATATATTGACCACATTGTCCTTCCTGTGGTTTGTATGATAGCTGTATTTTTGCTGAGTCTATAATATTTAAAGAGTCCCTATCATAGCATTTGAAATGTTCCTATTTTAGTTTTAGGAGTTCCCAAAAGCAGTTTAACGCGCATGCAAGGATAAAAAACACTTTATTTGTCTTATAATATGCATTTATTTTTAACTGATTTGCTCAACGACTCGCAAATGATTCGTTCGACGATTCATTTTCCCAAACACCCAAACACATTTTGTAAATATCGTAAATGTACAGTTATGTGCTCGGGTGTTTGTTTGTTTGTTTGTTGGGTATCAAGCTAACATAGAGGATTAGCTGGTTTTCAGAACATTTCAAAAAATAAGAATATTAATGTAGATCTGCTCTTTGTTTATTAAGAACTGAAATTTTTGAAGAACCAGCTGTCTCTCGTATATAAAGCAGAGAAGGATCACTGCCAAAAAATGACTTCCTTCCTCAGTATTTTTGGCTCGTTTTCCAATACAAAATATCTAAACATTCTTAAATCAAGATACATTTAATGATGACGCAGATTACAAGTATTGTCCCATCAAAATGCATCAATTAAGTGACTTGATGCTTAAAAAATCTGCCAATGGGGTAAGAAAAAAATTGTTTTCCTTTTTAAATCAAGTTTATTTTTCTAATCCCATTAGCTGTTTTTTCTTTCATTAAGCATAAATTCACCTTAATTTTATTTATTTATTTATTAATGTGGTGTAGTGCATTTTCTGTAAAGCTGCTTTGAAACAATGTGTAGGCAATATTGTGAAAAGCACTGTACAAATATAAATCTTAACTTTGAACACCAAAATTTACATGTTAACCATGTTTAAACGATTTCTCCTGTGAAAAAAAACACATTGAAGGTATTTTAAGGCATGAAGTATAACTCGACACCTTTACTTCAATTAGCCAAAGCTGTTTTATGAATATGCAAATTGCCCCTCCCCCACTCGCGCCATCTCGGAGATTCACTTCCTGAGGTAAACAACGCTGCACATTAAATGCTATCGCTCTTTACAACGTCGAACACATAACGGTAATTAATGATAAGCCTTTTGCTGACTATGTTATCAAACAGCTAATAATGTGTTGCTAATAATGATAATAATTCCCGTTCGCCACAGTCTGCCTAACAATCATCATCAGAAACGCTTTGAACAACACAGAACGTCCGTAGAGAAAGGCATAGTTCATCATAACATTGTTATTTACATAATGTCTGCTATATTGCTAAATCTACCCGATTTTTCATATCAACAGAAAAATATACCGTGATAACCTGACTTCTCTTGATATTCCCCTGCTAGTTCGCTGTTAACAAAATGCTAAAGCTACCCACCCTCCACACTACAAGGTAGTTTGATTGTTACGTCAGAAACGTGACGTCAGCGATTTTAAACCGTGTTTTTGAGGCTGTCTTTGGTTCACTGCCGTTTTATGGAGAAAAATGAATTTACAAATGATTTGTCTTAAAGCACAGTGTTGTAATCGAGACCACCTCACTCGAGTCCGAGTCGACACCAAGACCAGAGAGAGTCGAGTCCGAGTCAAGACCGAGACCAGTGAGGGTTGATTACCTAATTTACTTTTATTTACTTAGAGAAATCCTTTTTTTTTTTTTTTTTACTGAATTTACTTAGAGTTTAAAAAATGTGATCAGTTTAGGGTAAAAAGGCCACATAGTAGGTGGTGTTAAAAGTAATTTTATTACAATTTGTCATGCGCAGTTGCGCACTAGAAAATCACCAATCACTGGGCGTGTCAATCAATTTAAAGAAATATTTTATTAACATGAATTAATAATCATGAAAAATATTTTTAATTGGACTCGGGAATAATTCCGAGTCCTAAAAAAAAAATGTTCGAGTACGAGTCAATTCCGAGTCCAAACGGACACGAGTCCATGACAAGACCAAGACCATTAAAATATGGTCTCGAGACCGAGTCCGAGACGAGTCCGAGTCTCGAGTACTACAACACTGTTAAAGCATATTAAAAACTAGACATATAAACAACCGTTTAAAGCTTGATTTTCCACCACAGGGGTACTTTATAGGCTCATTTTACTTAAAGTAAATGTATGTAGACTCAAGAGTAGATGTTTGTACTGTAAAATGAGACAAAAATCCTTTTTATTTTTTTTTTGTAGCAGTGCAGCTCGCTTTACAATACTCCATGACAGCAGGTGAAAGTTAAAGGATCTAAATCAAAGCTTCCTCACGCTGCGCTCTTGCTTCCAAATAGCCTCTCTTCCAGCTTGACATCAAGGTTACAGGTAAAGCGCGGGCCGTCCGCTCACACACAGGTGTTAAGTGGTCCTGAGGTCTGGCGCCTCGAGCGTCCGGTGGAAATCGATCTTCTTAATATGTCCGCTGTAGCGCCAAAGGACTTTTGACAGGACTGTTCAGTCAGGGAAATAATCAGTCACGTAGAGAAATGAAATCACCACGGTGGGTTGAACCCTCCTCAGTGGACCCGGGCTCGGTCAGGGGGGATCAGAGATAATGGCCCTGTCTGGACTGGCTTCAGCCCACTGACACCTGAAGCAGTCATGCCTCGAAGAGCACATTCTCTCGCTCCCTTTGTATCTCTTTATCGCTCTTGAAATTTCTCTCTCCATCATTACCTATTTTCTCCTTCTCTCTAGTGCTGAGAAAACCTCACAAAGGCCGGCTGGTTTAACTGGTGACCGCCTTCTAAGTACTGGATAGTTCACACAAAAAAACTAAATCGTATTCTGCAGGTGTCGCCCATCTTGTGGGAGCGTTTTATATGTAATACCTGGATGACTATTTACTAATGCCGCTTTTCCACTGCAGTTAGTACCGCTTCAGTGTGTGGGATTATGTCTGACCGGGTTTCTATAGTCTCTAGCGGGTTTGATGTCTTGCAAATACAATGACACTGGTTTCATGTCAATCAGTGATCTGCAGTGTATTCACGTCACATTTTAGTGTCGGTACGGTACGCTTACCTCAACGGAGATGGTACCATTTAAAGCGAGCCGTACCGTACCATGCAGTGGAAAAGCGCCTTAAAATATGCAGTGTTCAATGAGATATGGGATCCCATAATGCAATGCTCTCAACTTGTTCTTGACCCTGATAAATGCGAAGTAAGCTTTTTTTAATTCCCAGATGATAATTAAACATGTGATGATGAGGTCATGTGACAATGAAGTATACTATAGTCACTGTTTGGAAAGCAGATAATTTTTTTCTCCTAATTTTCTTCTTTTGTTTTCAAATCCATCCACACATCCATCTGCCATCCACCCATCTGTCCATACACCCACCCACCCATCCATCCATCCCCCCACCCATCCACCCGTCCAGCCACCCATCTGTCAATCCATCCACCCATCTTTCTGTCCATCATCCATCCACACATCCACCATCCATCCTTCTGTCCATCCACATATTCATCCTTCAATTCAGCCACCCATTCACCTATCAGTCCATCCATCCATCCATCCACACACCCACCCATCCATCCATCCATCTACCCATCCATCCACCCATCCATCCATCCGTCCGTCCATCTACATATTCATCCATCCATACATCGACATATTCATCCATCCATACACCCATCCATCCATCCATCATCCATCCATCCACCCATCCACCCGTCTGTTTATCCACCCATCCATCCATCCACCCGTCTTTTGATCCACCCGTCTGTTCATCCACCCATTCATCCATCCACCCATTCATCCATTCACCCATCCATCCACCCATCCACCCGCCTGTTCATCCACCCATCTATCCATTCATTCATCCATCCACCCGTCTGTTCATCCACCCATCCACCCGTCTGTTCATCCATCCATCCATCCACACGTCCACCCACCCATCCATCCATCCTAAGTTATTTCATTTATTTATTTCTAGGTCAGGCGACTGAAACGGCGTCACTAGAAATCACGCACTACAGCTTTAAATCCATTTTGAAATTTAAACAGGTCTAAACTGCTCATGTTTTGTTTCCTTTCCTTTTTCCAACAGGATCTACTGTATCTCTCTCCGTCTCGCTCTTCCTCCCTCAAGCTGTACGGGGAAGTTAATTTGGTGATGATGGCAATGGAGGTCTTGGGAGGCTAATAGCTTTTCCAGGTAAATAAATCCCCATAGTTCATAATTAGCTATTAGCATGCGTGTCAACTGTTTGCTCTGAGCGCAGGTCACGTGTCTCTTATATTTACATCACGGAGGTTTTCACTGTTAGCACAGCGTGACGTGACGGGGTTTCGTGTGTGAGCTGAGGGTATTCAAGCAGTTAAGCATTTTAACACACATGCTAATCTGAACTATCCAAACAAAACCTTGATCCATAGTGATTCTGGGTTTTATGAGCTTTGTTGTGGAAAAATAGCATCTTCAGTCACTGGCACGAAAGCGTTTGCATGACTTTTGTGAGCGGTAACTTTAACCAGAGTATTTAAGACCTTGACATTCTTTTATTTATTCATTTAAGGCACTTTAGTTATTTTTTCATTTTTATTTTTTAAAGCTATTTCAGGTCATTTATTTATTTTAAGGTATTTTATTTAAACTATTTTATTTATTTATATTCAAGATGTTTGACTTATTTATTTATTTTAAGGTTCTGTATTTATTTTGTTATTTATTTTAAGGTTTGTATTTTATTTATACATTTATTTAAATGTATTTTATTTATTTTTAAGGTTTTGTATTTTAGTTATTTAATTTATTTTTAAAGTTATTTATTATTTATTTTTTTGCATTTATTTTTTTTTAGGTAAGGTATTTTATTTATTTTGCAGTATTTTACAGACACACGGGTGAAATGACTACACGTTTGCATCACTTTTGCACTTAATTGAATAATTGAATAATTTTTTAAGACTTTGCTAGTCTTTTCAGTGCATACTACTCCTCCTTAGTATGTAAAGTAGGCCTACAACACTTATTTTTTTTTTAACAATGCACTATTTAACCGCCTGGTTTCATCTGAATTTCCTTTAAAGAGGAACACTATCAAGAAGGGCTGGGTAAATATGGAAAGATGCCATCGATTCCCTCATGGTTTGATATCTGGAAGTATTCAAAACTAAACCATGTTAGCTTGAAGACAGGAGAGGCCATGAGATGTTTGAATAAGCTTGTGAATGTGTGTCAGTACCAGCTAGCGTATCATGCGTTACCTGATAACGCGCGAGGCTGTGAGATGCACATCGTTCAAAACAAACCGTTCTCGCTGACAGGCCTTTAAAGCGGCACTCGAGGGAGTCTAGCGAGCGAGTCCTCTGTCAGAGCGCTGGCTGCCGGCTGAGATTACTTCTTTGCCTTATTTAAAACTAGTGGATATTCCAATTGCCTAATTACTCAAAACGATCCCTGTGCAATTAAGCAGCACTGGCAGCCGCCCAGACTGGAGCAGCTTACCAGAGTAAACACCGGGAACCGCGGTACACGCTGAAGCTGGATGCTAATTGAATCTTATTTACATTTACGTTTGTGTATTTGGCAGCCCTTTATTAGCCAAAGAGACTTACATGAAAAAGCAATTGTTGTGTTAATGGCAATTACCAAAGGATGCAAATGAGTCGATAGCACTCGTGCCGGAGGAACACTAGAACATGAAGGGGTGATTCTGACGTGACATGAAGGGCAAGCATGGGAATCCATATTCGGCAATCATCCTCTTCCTTTAACCTTCCTTTAACACACACACACACACACGGATTGTGTTTATTCCACAATCATGTTATTTTGCTGTGCGCCCGGGGAGCGATTGGGGGTTCGGGGTCAACAGCACCTCAGTCGGGTTACAAGTCTGACTCTGACCATTAGATTAAACCACTGCCCCCAGTTATCAACAACTGCCCTTACATTCTTCAATTTCCTTTATGTGTCATATGGATGACCTTTATGGGCAACCGTGTTCGCCATTACGTAAATCGATGCATACTTTCGTATGCCAGAAGCTAGTTATTTTAGTCAATAGTGTTAAATATGGATGTCAATTCTGAAGGCCGTTAACCTGCCAGTCAGAGCCATGTCGAGCTTTTTTATTATGGATATATACGCTTTTATGATGGACAGGTGCACTTTTATGATGGATAGATGCACTTTTATGATGTATAGGTGCTCTTTTATGATGTATAGGTGCTCTTTTATGATGTATAGGTGCTCTTTTATGATGGGTAGATGCACTTTTATGATGGATAGATGCACTTTTATGATGTATAGGTGCTCTTTTATGATGGATAGATGCACTTTTATGATGGATAGATGCACTTTTATGATGTATAGTGCTCTTTTATGATGTATAGGTGCACTTTTAGCATGGATAGATGCACTTTTATGATGTATAGATGCACTTTTATCAGGGATAGATTCACTTTTATCATGGATAGATGCACTTTTATCATGGAGAGATGCACTTTTATGATGATAGATGCACTTTTATGATGGACAGATGCACTTTTATGATGGATAGATGCACTTTTATCATGGATAGATGCACTTTTATGATGGATAGATGCACTTTTATGATGGACAGATGCACTTTTATGATGGACAGATGCACTTTTATGATGGACAGATGCACTTTTATGATGGATAGATGCACTTTTATCATGGATAGATGCACTTTTATGATGTATAGATGCACTTTTATCAGGGATAGATGCACTTTTATCATGAATAGATGAACTTTTATCATGGATAGATGCACTTCTATGATGTATAGATGCACTTTTATCATGTATAGATGCACTTTTATCATGAATAGATGCACTTTTATCATGGATAGATGCACTTTTATCATGGATAGATGCACTTTTATGATGGATAGATGCACTTTTATCATGAATAGATGCACTTTTATCATGAATAGATGCACTTTTATTATGGATAGATGCACTTTTATCATGGATAGATGCACTTTTATGATGTATAGATGCACTTTTATCAGGGATAGATGCACTTTTATCATGGATAGATGCACTTTTATCATGGATAGATGCACTTCTATGATGTATAGATGCACTTTTATCATGGATAGATGCACTTTTATGATGGATAGATGCACTTTTATCATGAATAGATGCACTTTTATCATGGATAGATGCACTTTTATGATGGACAGATGCACTTTTATCATGAATAGATGCACTTTTATTATGGATAGATGCACTTTTATGATGGATAGATGCACTTTTATGATGGATAGATGCACTTTTATCATGGATAGATGCACTTTTATGATGTATAGATGCACTTTTATCAGGGATAGATGCACTTTTATCATGGATAGATGCACTTTTATCATGGACAGATGCACTTCTATGATGTATAGATGCATTTTTATCATGGATAGATGCACTTTTATCATGGATAGATGCACTTCTATGATGTATATAGATGCACTTTTATCAGGGATAGATGCACTTTTTTTCAGGGATAGATGCACTTCTATGATGTATAGATGCACTTTTATCAGGGATAGATGCACTTTTATCATTTTTTATTATAACTCCGATTGTGTTCGTCTGAAAGAAGAATGTGATAGGCTATACACCTTGGATGGCTTCAGGGTGAGTAAATCATGGGCTAATTTTAAATTTTTGGGTGAACTCTCCCTTTAGCCACTTGACCGCACGACTGGCCTGTATAGTCACGGTAATCAGTAGTTTGAGAAGGAGCTAAAAGAAAAGACCAGTAATCGTACATCACGTTCGGTACAGAGTGCTACCAAATCTGCCGTCGGCAAGCGTCTCCGAGGTCGGCGGCGAGCGAGTGGTGATTGGTGGGTTCTTGCGGGTCTGAAGCCAGGCTCACAAACAGTCCATTAAGAAAAAAGTGGCACTAAATCAAGCCTGGGAATAGAGGCAGCAACAGTCAGCAGAGTGGAACTGCTTTCATTTATTTCAGAGGCTCGTTCAGGGAGCGCGCTGACAGGGGAGACGCCGCGATGGAAACACAAGCGCCAGCGCTGGATTTTTCAGCCATCTGTCGGCTTTCCCGGCTCTCTTAAAATCCCCCCTGAATGTGAAGCAGGGGATTGATTTTAGCCAGTACTCGTGTAGTGCTCAATATTTCCCATCAGTTTCACTCTTTGGATGCAAAGGGCTGAGAATATAAAGAAGGGATGGATAGGAGTCAGGCTGCGTCTCAAATCATCATTGAATCGTCGTTTTTGAAGAGTATATGAGGAAGAGTGTCCAGTCCACTATTGCCAATGTGTGATTCTGTAACAAGTCTTGGTCATTGACGTTTTAGCTCATTATAAAACTAGTGTGTTGTGCGTGTAACCTATATATACAACACCTTATTTTTCTCCAAATCTTTTGAGAAACTCAAGACTACAATGGAGGCGTTTCAGGGAGTTCAGAGTTCAGTGACACTGATATAGAGAATAACTCCCGCTTTATAACTTTGCAAAGCTTTTTCATGCTCAAACATAACGTAAAAATGTAAAAACGTGTTGCCCTAAGATCTCTCTCTCTCAAATGAAGCATTTCAAATCAAGTAAATGTGTTGAAGATTGAAAAAAACATGTCCCTATACTCTCAGAAAAAAGGTACAAAAGCTGTCACTGGGTCAGTACCCCTTTAAAGGGTTCATATATCTGATTTGTGTACTGATAGGTACCAGAGGGACCAATAAGCACTCTTTTGGATTTGTATGGAAAATTTAACGTCATATTGGTGTGAATCAGTTAAACATTTTTTAAATAACTTTACAAAATAATTTTTATTCCAATTCTGCCGTTGGTGAATGAATCATTATAAAAATGTTGTTTTAAAGTGCAAATCGTTCTGTTTATTGCATGTCGTTGATCCTCGTTTTGTGGCAGATACTGTTAATACTGCAGTGTTTGCTCTGTCAGACGCTTGTGCTGTCGTTCACTACTTTTCTTAGCTTGACTGTAGTTGAAGTACTTTATTGAGATCTTGTAACTTGACAGAGTGGCTCAGTCCTGTAGTAAGTGCATTGTCAGGATGGCTCAAACGTTTACTTCCTAAAAACAAAAAGCACCGTAAAATCCATCAAGCATCAGCTGCTCATTATATTCACTTAGCAGAGACGTTGTCATGTCGTCTTCAATCTCTCAAGTCATCAGAAATGGAGTACAAGTGCATATTTCATAATGCCACTGTACTAGTAACATCTGTCTGCTCATCTGTATTCATAGGCCTTCTGTGTGCGAGTACATCTCTGTACGTTTGCATAGAGAGAGAAAAAATGTGTATTTTTATTTAACCGTTCCATTCCACAAAAGGTTCTTTATAATGGAAAGAGGTTATAGAGATTGAAGCTTCTTCACACACAGAAAAACGATTATTTTTAAAGAACTAACTTTAAGAACTATTTGAAAGATTCTGACTTGTTTTCTTGCAATTGCGAGTTTTTGTATCTATTGAGAGTCCAATGCAGAGGACAAAAGTGAAATTTTGTAAGTTATAAAGTCAAAAATCTGGAAAAAAAACTGCACATCTGTGAAGAAAAGTCTCAAATCTTAGAAAAAAGTTGCAATTTTGAGAAAAAAAGTTCAGGTTGCAATTCTAATGCAATTTAAGCAGAGTAGAGATTTAATAATTTGAGAACTAAATTTAATTACTTTTATTTGAAAGATTCTTACTTGTTTTCTTGCAATTGAAAAAAAAATGCAATTTTGAGAAAATAAAGTTGCAATTTTGAGAAAATAAGATCTCAATTCTAATGCAATTTAAGTAGAGATTACATTTTTTAAAGAACTAACTTTAAGAACTTTTATTTGAAAGATTCCAACTTGTTTTCTTGCATTTGCGAGTTTATACCTTGCAATGCAGAATTATTCACAGAATTGAGAGTCCAATGCAGAGGACAAAAGTGAAATTTTGTGAGTTATAAAGTCACAAAACTTGAAAAAAGAAAAAAAAAACTGCACATCTGGGAAGAAAAGTCTCAATTCTGAGAAAAAAAAAAGTTTTTTCAGGGTTGCAATTCTAATGCAATTTAAGCAGAGTAGGGATTTAATTTTTTTAGAAAACTAACTTTAAGAACTTTTATTTTAAAGATTCTGACTTGTTTTCTTGCAATTGCGAGTTTATATCTTGCAATTTAGAAATGTTCACAGAATTGAGTCCAATGCAGAGGAAAAAAAGTGACATTTTGTGAGTTATAAAGTCACAAATCTGAAAGAAAAAAAACATCTGCGAAGAAAAGTCTCAATTCTGAGAAAAAAAATTGCAATTTTTAAGAAAATAAGGTCTCAATTGTAATGCAATTTAAGTAGAGATTAATTTTTTTTTAAAGAACTAACTTTAAGAACTTTTATTTGAAAGATTCCGACTTGTTTTTTTGCAATTGCGAGTTTATACCTTGCATTTCAGAATTATTCACTGAATTGAGAGTCCAGTGCAGTTATAAAGTCACAAAACTTGGGGAAAAAAGCAAAAAATAAAAAAAACTGCACATCTGGGAAGAAAAGTCTCAATTCCGAGAAAAAAAAAGTTGCATTTTTGAGAAAAAAAAAAGTTCAGGTTGCAATTCTAATGCAATTTAAGCAGAGTAGAGATTTTTTTTTAGAGAACTAACTTTAAGAACTTTTATTTGAAAGATTCTGACTTGTTTTCTTGCAATTGTGAGTTTAAAAACACATCTGCGAAAAAAAGTCTCAATTCGGAGAAAAAAGCAATTTTGAGAAAATAAAGTTGCAATTATGAGAAAATCAGGTCGCAATTTGCTGTAATATGTAATCTGTAATATTTAAATTCATATTTTTGCAATTTAAATGCAGAACGTAGTTCTTCAATTGGCATTGCTGCAAAAATCCCTCCTTCGCACCCTTTATTTTTAACAGTGTTATATTGGCATTAGCTAAGCAAGAGCACCGCATCCGAGTGCTTTCTTCTTAAAGAGACAGTGTCCCGCTGCCCTTTGGAGGATGCTCTACACCGCAGTGCCCTGAAAGCTGATTAATTGGCTTGTCAGCTCAGTATTTTTATCCCATTCCCCAGACGAGCGCAAACGCACCGTCCTTCCCAGTGTCCTCTTGTGTCCTACACAGCGGTCAGGTGACTGTGGAGGAACCCCCCGTGCCTCACGCCGGCATCCGATTGGCCGAGGGCCTTCTCGCGGCACGGTCGGACGGTGGCCCGGGTGTAATTGGCTGGAGAAGCGCGATAGCGGCACCTGTGAGAGAGCGTGCGACCGCGCTGATTAATGCGAAACTGCAGAGCGCCTCTTGATGAAGCCCACAGGGCGCTCGCAGAAACCGTGACAGGAGAAACCTCCAGCCCGAGAGTGCGGAGGAGGGAACGTAACCTAGTGAGTGTTCCCACAAAATGAAATAAAACAAAGTCACTGTTATGGATGGAAACAGTTTCTGCAATCTATTTCTAATTTATCTTTATTGCAGCTTCAGCCCCAAAGGCAATTCTGTGTTTGGTGTGACATGAAAACAGCGTAAAAACACAATTCTGCTTTCACTAATAATAACAAATTATCTTCCCTAGCGCACAGCCACCCAGAAGTGGGTCCATTTTAGGAAAGCAATCCATAAGCGAACCTCTGATTTCAAAGCAGCTGTCATGAAAACAGAGAAATGATGTCGGGTGAAATGGCAGAAACGCTTTCTGCTTCCGTCATTCATGCATTTACTGAAGAGACACAAAACGCTTTGAACTGTTTTTAATAAAAAAATATTATGTAGCTGTAGGAAATAGTTTACTGTGAATACACTGCATACTATTTTTGTAAAACACTGCATTACGCAACGACAACTGTGTGTGTGATTTATTTTTTAGTCTGCTGTTGGTAATCCATCATTTTTAAAGTTTTACATCCAATGCATTTGTTTGGCAGATGCTTTTATCCAAAGCGACTTGACCCATCTTAAGTTCATGCATTTAATTCCCTTTGAAATTGAATAAGACTTTAATGCTGGTTAAAGGGATAGTTCACTTTGAAATTAATGTTTGGTATGTTTTATCTTACCTCAAGGGCATCCAAGATGTAGGTTTCTTTGTTTTTGCAGTAGTTTCAATTTTGATATTTTTAGGTCAAACCGTTCTTGTATATCAGTCATATAATGGAGGTCTATGGTCACCACCTCAAAGAGCATGCACAGAGAAGTCCAAATTAAACATGATTTAATGACTCGTAAATGTAAGTACACATTGATGGCCTAAGACACGAAACGAGCGGTTTGTGTGAGAAAACTAACAGTATTTATATCGTTTTACCACAGCCACGTCCAAGTGATCTGAGGGCGCGGGCACTTTGTGGTTTACAAGAGGTAAAAGTGATATAAATAATGTTCGTTTTCTCACACAAACCGCTCGTTTCGTGTCTTAGGCCATCAATATGTACTTACATTTACAAATCAATAAATCATGTTTAATTTGTACTTCTCTGTGCATGCTCTTTGAGGTGGTGACCATAGACCTCCATTATATGACTGACAGGCACGAACGGTTTGACCTAAAAATATCAAAATTGTAAATACTGCGGAAACAAAGACACCTACATCTTGGATGCCCTTGAGGCAAGATAAAACACACCAAAAATTAATTTCAAAGTGAACTATCCCTTTAAGATTACGGCAAGTTCATTTATAAATGCATCGCAGTGCAAAAGTAAAATGGGTCTTTACTGTTAAGATGGCAGTGAGAAACCGATCAAATGCATTACCACAGCTGCATGTGCGAGTGTGTGTGTGTGTGTGTGTGACAGGAGGATCTGTGGACTGTTGATCCCGTGGGCCAGGCCGGCGGCAGCGCTGTAACGTCTCGTTCTCGTCGATCAGATGAATGTTTGCAGGGTGTGTTTGCGTGTCCCTGCCGGTTAGTGTTGGGCCGCTGCCCGAGCAATTAATGCTCAGTGTAATGTGTTCACCAGCGCTAGAAAGACACAAACACCACGAGACCTTTGATTAAGCACCAATCTGCAGTTTCACAGCTTCAACAGCGGCTTTCCCCGTCCCACTGCGGGACAATCTTCCCATATTTGCACTGATCGGCCTCATGCCGCGTCGACATGTCTAAGCTAGATCGGCCTCATTATTATAATCACGGCACGTCATCAGTTCACACACACCCCTCTTTTAACATGCACCTTTGTCTCACAAATATTGATTTATAGTTCATATGACTTTTGACTGTTTCTGTTCTTTGACCTTCATATCAATTAATTTTAACCCTCTGTCTGTTGGACCCCAAGTGACTTTTTGCACAAATTAAAAAAAAAAATGTTCTCCTTGTCCAAATGGTATGAAACTTTCTACGGCTCTCAACACTGTCTAGATCTAAAAAAATAAATAAATTGGAATGATATCTGTTTTTATGTTGGCGTGACAAAAATAGTCACACTCGTAGCACTCAAAATCAAGACAAAATCATCATAAAAATCAGAAACAACACAGAACATATAGACAGAAATGACAGAAATAAAGTGTCACACTTCCAACAATGCAAAAAAATCATGCTCACCACACACACACACACACACACACATAGAGGAATACATTTTAGAAACTATAAAAATTTGTAAAATAAAATCATCCACCACAAAAATACATTTGTAACACTGACACATTGAAAATTTACGTACACACACACGCACTCAAATCTTAAGACTCGCAACATTTCTCTTTGTAACGTTGTTCAGGTTTGATTCTAATCATAATGTAATATTATTGAAAAACTAGTTGTTGTTTTTTTTTTTTCAGTACAAAAAAAATGCTAAACTTTGACAAAGTATTTTATTTTTGGTATAATTGTGATTTTATAATATTTAGATATGAATCCAACTTGTGAAAAGATACCTTTGGTTAGTAAAATGGCATATAGTGGAGCTCTATGGTCATTTAGTGGTTAAAGCGATTTTTTTTATTTTATTTTAAAACTGCATTTTCCAAAAAATGGAGACATTAAACCATGTAAAATGATCCATGTTATCCACATGAATGAAAATTTGAAATATGAGTCTTTTATAAACGGAATTTTAGTATTTTTTTGGAAAAAAGCCATTTAAATAAATATTTATTTATTAATTTATAGAAATTTAAAAGAAATCATAAATCCTCCAAAAACTGCACAAATGTTGAGTAAAAACATTAATAAACCAATTAAAATTATATTTGTAAAAAAAAAAAAAAAAAAATACTACTCTGTTACAAAATTAAATGTTAATGTCTGGGGTCCAATAGACCACGCGCGTGATTCCCAAACAGAGACCATCAGAGGGTTAATTGCAACATGTTCATCTTTCGACTAGGCTCAATGCACTAGAAAACCAGCAAACACTGCACCGATCCGCCGTTTCAGCGCTCAGAGCCGCACCGAGTGCCTTTTCCCGTCTCTCTGAATGGAAATTATAGCAGCCGATTTTCCCAACACACACGGCGTTTGTGTAATGATGCTCGGGGCTGATGGGATTGGAGGAGGGGATTGTTCTTCTGTGCATGTATCTGTCCTATTCAATTACACTGCAATCTCTCTCTCTCTGACACACACACACACACACACAGAGAGAGACACTAAATTGTGGCAACACACTCATGTACACAAGCTTTTAAATAATTATTAAGTTAAGTTCCAGATCTGCTGGATGTGTTTTTAAAAGCTCTTCCTCCTGAAACATTTATGGCTCTTTCAACAGTTCTGCTGGCCTGTTTGAATGCACTTGTGGGACACGCGTCCTCAGGCTCGCACGGCCGACCGCAGGTTCCTCGGCTCGGGCACATTAGGCGTTTTTACCTGCGCATGTTGACTTATTTATCAGCCGGCTTCTTGTTCATGTTCAACTTTCTTCGGTGTGTAATGTTGCTGTTTGAGCATCCCTCCAGCAGGAGATCTTCTCTATATCAGTGTCAGTGTTTCTGAACCCCTGAAACGTCTTGAGTCCTACAATATTCCTCATTATAATAATTAATGCGCAGAATAAAGGGGCGTGGCCTGGTTGAGTTAGTTTGTATTGTGTTAAACTGGCGGTTATGGAAAGGGGCGGGGCATTTACCAAACACACTCAAAGCACTCGACCAATCACAACACACAGATCCAGCCGACCAATCAGAGCACAGTGTGCTTTTCAGAAGGAGGGGCTTCATAGAGACGGGAAGTAAACAGAGCGTTACTGACAGACTGGAAAGAGAGGAGCCGCAACAATGGAAATTACAAAAGTAAAATTGACTTAATTGATCTATTTCTCATAATTGCAATGTAGAAATTTGTGATACAGTTTATTATAGACTGTTTCACAATGACCTTTTTTAACCCTGAAGAGCAAATAACACTGGGATACAAGTATGTTGACTGTGAACACACTTACTTAAGCTTCAGTGTGATTGTTTGGTTTCTCTACATAAACACTAATAGGCCAACACATCTCAGC
The DNA here is from genome assembly GCF_988280905.1 of Pimephales promelas. Taxonomy (NCBI): domain Eukaryota; kingdom Metazoa; phylum Chordata; class Actinopteri; order Cypriniformes; family Leuciscidae; genus Pimephales; species Pimephales promelas. Next base: position 1,357,239 of record NC_142786.1, on the reverse strand, counting down.
TGGGTTTTTATATGGCAGTGATTGTGAGCAGGTATGTGCTGTTCTGAAACATTACCTGCATGACTATATTAGGATGATGTTATGTAACCCAGTTTTAGCTTGCACACAAATTCCCTCGCCTCCGAGGAATGTCAGCAGAAAATATTCTGGGTCATCTGCGCTGCGACCACACGCTCCCATGATGCATTGTGCAGCAGTCAGCTGAGCGCTCGCTCTCCTCACGGTTTACTGCGCTCCAGTGTTTGTGCAGAGACGGCCGGCAGTCACGTTATACTGACTTCTGCTGAAGCCTCCAGATGTGTGCCCTGAAAACAAACACTCCAGTCATCTCAGATGAGTTTCAGAGGAGATCTCAACAAGGGTTCAGAGCTTGCACTGATTTATCAAGATAAATCTGAACTCAAACGTTTCTCGTCGGATTCTCTCGGAACAGACGGTCTGAATCTCTATGGGTCGCATTGAAAAATGAAACCATGTCCAGGTCACAATTCACAAACTTTAACTCTGTAGTTCATTTAAATTAGTATGCATGAATGCTTAAATACATTTTGGGAGGAAATGGTTTTGTTCATTCATGCATTCTTGCATTTGTTGATGCATTCATTCATTCATTCATTAGTCCATGGATTCATTCATTCGTTCAGGGATTCATGCATTAATTAATGCATTCTTGCATTCGTTCTTGAATTTATTCATTCATGCATTCAATAATTCATTCATGCATTCTTGCATTTGTTGATGCATTCATTCATTCAGGGATTCATACATTAATTAATGCATTCTTGCGTTAGTTCCTTTTTTTAATTTATGCATTCAATAATTCATTCATTCATTCATGGATTCATGCATTTGTTCCTGTACTTATTTGTTCGTTCGTTCATTCATGCATTTGTTCATGCTTCATGCATTATTTCATTCATGGATTCATGAATTCATTCATGCATTCTTGCGTTTGTTTGTTCATTCATTTGCTGATCCATTCGTTTGTGCATTCATGTATTCGTGCATTCTTGCATGTGTTCATGCATTCATTCATTCGTCCATGGATTCATTCATTCGTTCAGGGATTCATGCATTAATTAATGCATTGTTGCATTCGTTCCTGAATTTATTCATTCATGCATTCAATAATTAATTAATTCATTCATGCATTCTTGCATTTGTTTATGCAGTCATTCATTCGTCCATGGATTCATTCATTCATTCATTCATTCGTTCAGGGATTCATGCATTAATTAATGCATTCTTGCATTTGTTCCTGAATTTATTCATTCATGCATTCAATAATTAATTCACTAATTCATGCATTCTTGCATTTATTGATGCATTCATCCATTCATGGATTCATGCATTCGTTCCTGCATTTATTCGTTTGTTTGTTCATTCATGCATTTGATCATGCTTCATGCATTATTTTATTCATGGATACATGAATTCATTCATGTGTTCTTGCTGTTGTTTATTTGTTTGTTCGTTCATTTGCTGACCCATTCGTTAGTGCATTCATGCATTCGTTCATGCATTGATTTATTGATTAATTTATTGTTGTCATAAAGAATTTTTGTAGAGACATGTGATGTGACTCTCTGAGAGAAATGTTCACAGTTTCGATAAACACGAACGCTCAAAGATGACGCTTCGTCGTGGTTCTTTGTAAGACAGATCACCCGAAGCTCTTCCTGGAGAGAGTGTAGGTTTTGCTCAGCGTGAGTTTGGCCTCATGGAGAGAAACAGAGGCTCCAATCCAAAACTGACTTGTGTGCTGCCTCACTGTCTACTGCCTACATAGGGAACTATATAGATGACACCTCTGTGAACTGATGGATGACGCACACTTTATTCAAATAGAGTTTAAGGTTGGCATATCACTCAGAGCGACTATAACAACAATGCAGCTCATAAATACACACCAGCCACGAATATTAGACCCTTTTAATCATATATATATATATATATATATATATATATGAAGAGTTCAGATGCAAAAGCCTCTAAATGCCATTTAAAATTTTCTTCTTTAATGATGATTTTTATCAAACTTGTATATTTAAGTTCAGTGATTTCACTTAAATTGCAATGATTGTTATTTAAGTGAAATTACTGAACTTAAATATACAAGTTTGATAAAAATCATCATTAAAGAAGAAAATTTCAAATGGCATTTAGAGGCTTTTGCATCTGAACTCTTCATATATATATATATATATCTCAGTAATAAATCTCCACCGTATTTTTAGGAAAATAATATTCTATAAATCAGGTAAATGATAGATGGAAAAGCCTTCAGGATATAGAATAAACTCCAGAGATTTCTGAATTAATCTCACTGCCTTTAAAGATATGGATTGAGATTGAAATCTTCAGATACAAACAGATAAATTGTAAAAAAAAATAAATAAAAAAAACACTTAAAAGTGTTCATTTTGGATGTTTTCTTTCCATTAGTCTGTCATGAAAAGCCAGATAACCCAAAGTTGCATGAAAACTGCTGAGAGAGATGTGTGTGTGTGTGTTTGTACACGTCTGCATGCATGTGTTTGATAAATGCGTTCAGCAAGCATCTGTATAAATCCTCCCTCTCTAGGGTCCGTCTCCCAGCTATTGTTTCAACCCAACCAGAAACATGAAACACTCAAGCGGACTTCAGAGTCTCTCGTCTTTAGATTCTGTTGTCTGAGAAAACAAACCAACACACACTCGCAAACGCTGCATCACTGCACTTCAGTTTCCTGAGGCGGTATCACTGGTAATGCTACTATTTTTGAATGTACCCATGATAAAATAATGCGCAGCCTCAAGTTAAATGAAGAAATATTTTACACACAATGGGATTAAAAATGTTGAGAGAGCCGACTTGAACAGCACTTGCTAAATTAAATATGCAAGGTAGTGAGGTCATGTGACCACTATAGTGTACCAATAATTAATGCATTAAAATACTTTTGTAATGCATTCTATAAAAAGGCTTCAAGCAACAAGTGCTTATTTATAGAGACAATAGGCCCTATTTTAATGATCTAAGCACATGGTCTAAAGCACACGGCACAAGTGCACTTAGGACGCATGGTCTAACGGGGTTGTCTCTCTTAATGAGTAATGGGTGTGTTTGGGGCGTAACGTGCAATAAAGCCATCAGAGTCTCATCTCCCATTCCCATGGCGGAGTGCTATTTACATTACATGGTGGAATTTGCAAGCAGAGAGGGGAAGATCTGCTCGTTCGTGAGGTTTTTTTAAAAAAAAAAATGTTTATTTTGTACATAAAAAGAAAGTATATAAAATAAAACAATGTTTAAAAAAAACGTAGGAAAAATCAAAACAAATGAGCCGCAAAAAATATATATTTATAATTCTTTGCTGTTGACATACTTCTATTATATGTGCGAAAAGGAGTAGGAAGAAGTAAAACTTATATACTCCTACCCCTTAATTTCTTACAGTCTTATACATTTACAATTTTATATTATTATTATCATGTTGTTCTATATATCCATACAGATATATACAAGCAGCAAAACATAAAAAAATTAATAATACTAATAAAAATAAAAAATAAAATAAAAAGTAAAAACTAAAAATAACAGAGCAAACAAACAAAGAAAAACAACATAAACAATGGAGTACTCCTACTTTCACTACAGTGCTTCTTGATGCCTCTTGAAAATAATTTCTTTGTACATTTTTTAAATAGAAATATGTTTGAGCACTGCTTTAGTTTATTTAGCTAGGTTAAAGCGCTAGCAGAGCATCTACTGGACTAGCCGGATTACACCATATCTATCCATCTTTTACATACTAATCCTTTATTTTTAATATTTGGCATGTTTTTGTGCAGCTGCGCGTCCCTGTGTGTAATAAGAAGAGTGTGTGTGTAATAAGCAGTGTGCGGACGGACACCCCTATAGATGCACATTACTAACACACTCTTTAAACAACAACAAAAAAATACTGCGCCATTGACTTTAGAGCAGGTTTCAGTCGGTCAACGGCTCAGCTCCTCAAAATAGCAACGCTCCAACACTGCGCCTGAACACACACCTGCTTTTCAGACCAGCAAATGCATTTGCTATTTAAACAACGCGGCGCAGGACGTGAAAATGAAAATTGCGTCAGGCTGAAACTAGCAAAAAAAACAAATGCGTCGCGCCATTGCAGCGGGTGTATGACAGAGCCCAGTGTGTGATACGCCAAATATCTGAAAGTCACGTTTATTTATATAGTGCTTTCTACAATACGGGTCGTTCTAAAGTGGCTTCACAGTAATAAACAATCAAGAAAAATGCATTAAACCTAAAACTACTGCAACTACTGAATCTAGCAAGCAGTGCACAGGTGGATGTACTGTACTGTATGTGTTCTACAATGGTGCAGACGGAGCGCTCCTCACAAACTCATCAAATCTGGTGTTTCCTGAGAGATCTTGGCCTACGCTGGAAGACTCTCCAGATCTCCAGCGCTCATTACTGCACAACCGCGAGATCCATCAGGCGTAGCTCAATCCCTCTTTAATATTTCACCGAGGAGCAGTCCTGCTCAGCGCAATTACAATGCCTAATCACTCGGATGAGAGAACGAAGGAGAATTAACCCTGCACAGCCAACAACTGGATCATATTTAAGTGGCACACACTCGTCTACTACATGCCTTCTTCTCAGCCAGTAAAAGTCTTCCGGTGTAAGAGTCACTCGTAGTCCTTCAGCTCGAGTCTTTCTGAGCCGATTTTATCAAGGAAACGCAAGAATAAGTTGGTAATATTTAAAAATAGAGGGTTCTCTTGATTAGTTAAAAATGTTGGGTTGTTTTTTAACCCAACCATTAGGTTACACCTATTGGGTCACTATGTTCACTCTAAAAAATGCTGTGTTGTTTTAACCCATCTTTGGGTAAAATATGGACAAATGTTTAAATTTCATCGTCAATATATTTTACCCAGATTTTTGTTAAAACAACCCAGCATTTTTTTAAGTGTTGGGTTATTTTTCCCAAAAATTGGGTCATTTTTAAAATCGTTGGGTAATAACCCGACTGTTGGGTTAAAGACGTATGCTGTATGTGCACAATTACATGAAATATATTCTGGACTCCCCGATATTTTGTAATTTAAATTTATGATTGTGGAGACATGTACACTGTAAAAAATTCTGGATTGTTTCAACCCAAATTTGGGTCAAATATGGACAAACCCAAATGTTGGTTTAAAAATGCAATTAAAAAAATTTCAGTTGAAAGTGAAAGTTGAAGTTGGGTTAAAATTTGAAATTACATTTTTAACCCAACCTTTGGGTTTGTCCATATTTGACCCAAATTTGGTTTATCGTCTACCGAAGACAGTGGTGTCATTTATCCAGATTAATTTAGTTGTTTTATGGACCTCAATACACCATTTTCAACTAATAACGGGAAAAATGCATTTTGGCTGTTCATTTGGAGGCATGAAAAAGCAAAAGCATGCGCGTTACGTGTCTATAGGTGCCTGTGTTTCTTTACACATGCAGTGGCATGATTTAAAGCAGCATTTGTAGTCATTTTAATGGAGCTGTGTGAATTTTTTATATTCGTCGTCTGCATGTGAAATTTTTAAAAAAACCCAAAGGAAAAACTTTTCCACGTTTAGTACATCGTTATCATGTAAACGTAGCCTACACGGTAAAAAAATATATTTTTTTGTCAAATCAACTTAAATAATTTATGTAGTTCAGATAACATAATATTTTGAGTTTCTGACGATTAAATCAACCTCCTTTATTGTATTAACTTAATTTTCAATGAACTTAAAATTTTAAGGCAACCAGGTTACTTCATTTTTTAAGTTAAACCAACAATACTTTTTGACAATGTAGATCAAGTGTCTGTCTTATGAATTGAGGCATTAACTGTTGGACTTTCAATTCCCTCCTCCATAAAACTGGTGGTTTGAGTTTTTCTCCCAGAAGATGAAGGAACACATGTGAACATGCATGTTGACCTTTCATGGGCTCCAGGCGAAAACAGTCTGACAAATGAGAGTCAACAGCCAGCATCTGTGTGTGTGTGTGTGTGCGTGTCTCCTGAGTGCTGCGTCCTCGTGTAAGTTGCTTCGTGTCCGGCCTCTGAGCTGCTGAAATATACATACACCTGCTCTCGGCATCTGTGCCGATCATCTGCTGGTGGAGCGGAGACCGGGGAAACGACCAGTGTTGGGGAGAGAAACACGATGAGACGGTGGATTTCAGTTCTGAGTCATGAAGCCAACCAAACAGACCAATCACGCCACTCCAAGCATTTAAACATCAGAAGAAACACTCATGAAGCACTGCTAATCATGCAAGACACTACATATAAAATATCGCAGTCAAATAGTATTGATATTGAAAATAAACCCCCAAAAAACAATGAAAAAATATTCCAATTTAATATCGATGTTTTCTATGTGAATATACAGTAAAGTGTAATTTATTCCTGTGATCAAAGCTGAATTTCAGTATTACTCCAGTCTTCAGTGTCACATGATCCTTTAGAAATCACTGAGGATCTGATGCTCAAGACATATTTTTGATTATTATCAATGTCGACAACAGTTTTGCTGCTTTAGATTTGTGTGGAAACTGATGCATTTAATTTTTCATGATTCTTTGATGAATAGAAAGTGCAAAAGAATATTTTGTAACATTATAAATATCTTTAATCTCCCTTTTGATCAATTTATGCATTAAATTGATGAATAAAAGCATTGATTTCTTTAATGACCACAAACTTTTCCAGAGAAGTGCTGTAAATAATATATAAATACTGACAATATTGACTTTTATATATACAATATGCCTTTACATTTGATATTTTTAGGAGATTTTATGGTGCTAAATTATATTTCTGAAGTAGTTATCCATTTATTCAGTTTTTGAGCATTGACCTGAATTTTTTTTTTCATACTTAAATTTTTTGAATATCTATTAACAGATTGCAATATGACATTCAGTGGTGTATAAAGAACTTACTTAATAAACCGTTATGTTTTTATTACCTTAGAATGATACATTTATATCTACATAACCGCGGGACCCCCTTCTATGGAGCCGACAGCGAACACACAGCGCTACAGAACGTGTTTCGTCACTACCTTGAAAGAGAAGCAGCAGAAACCTAGAAGCCATACACACCGTGAGTAGTGACTTTTCCCTTGTCAGTGGTGTAAAATATGTAGTTGGACTGTTCATGTAACTTAGTTCAACTCCATCGCTGTGTTATGGCTTTGCTATGTGGGGATAAATGTGCTGCTTACGTTCGTGAGACGGCTGATTAGTACTCATGTCATTGACCGTAAAACAGGAGTCACCAACCTGTCGATTGCGGTCGGCAAGTCGGTCTTACAAGTATTTTAAGTCGATCGTGAAGAGTTTTCAAAATCAGAGACAAAAGCCTATCGGTCTTTGTCAGGTGACGTCACACTCGTGATACACGAAGTGCATTATGGGCGTAGCCGCCATATGTAAGGTATCGAAGCAGGGGTATTCTGTTGTTGGAGAATTGTTTTTTTTTTCATTCTTTTTTTTTCAAACTAACATGACACTATCGTCATCATCAATACAGCAAACCTGTCTTTGCTGTTACTAACTTTATAGTATTTATTTACATTCCTACCGAAGGATACAGTAACTTGGGCTTTAAGAGATGTAACAGTTTTTGAATTGATCACTGGTAACGTTATATGTGCTTATACCATAAACAAGATTGTTGACAATGCCCAAGTCAAGCGGCAACATTCTAATCTGAAAAATGAAGGCTATACCCTGAAGTGCGAAAAACTGCAATACATCTCAAATCCACTGGAGGCCGCTTCCAAAAGAGACGTCATGTTAAAATGTCCGTTTTCACAGCATAAATTCGTGTTTTTACAGTTTGGTCCCATGGACTTTTATTGTGTTTTTCGATAGGTTCCGAGTGCCTGACAACTGTGAGTGAGGGGGGTGAATTTTTTTCGAACTCGTTTGTTTAGATCGTATTTAGATATAAAATGTATGACAAATAAGGGTGGTTAACTTTGATTGACAGCTGATAATTTGACGTCTCGGCCATGATCTGACACAACTAGAGCCTGACCGATAAACGATGAAATTTGTCAAAATGAACAAATCTTTTTCCGAGTCATTTGGTTCATTTAACGAACGAAATGAACAAATTGATGAACGAGTTCGAACAGGAGAGTCACGAGGCGAGCATTTGAGCTTATAAAACTTAAACTTTGTTATTTATTTTTTAAATGAGCGATCGTTTCGCTTGATAAGACCCTTATTCATCGTCTGGAATCGTTTAAAGCCCTTTGAACAGTTTGCACTGAAACTCTCATTTGGACCTTGAACCGTTTGGTCCCCATTGAAGTCCATTATATGGAGAAAAATCCTGGGAATGTTTTCATCAAAAACCTTAATTTCTTTTCGACTGAAGAAAGAAAGACACGGACATCTTGGATGACATGGGGGTGAGTGAATTATCAGCAAAAGTTGTTTGAAAAGTGAACTACTCCTTTAAGTGTCATTCACTCTATTAAGACATGTTTTATGTCATGATTATGAAGGTGTCATGTCAGCCTTATACACACCCCTTTACGTAAAGTGTTTTGATCATTATGTTTTTCAGGACCATGTAATCTTTTCGAATAATAAAAATTGTTCAAAAATAATCGAACAGCACCAGAGGGTTAAAAAGTCTCGAATTTGTGTTGAGTTCATTCACAATATCCCTTCAAACCTGATCCTGTTCACATCTTCAATCATTCTAGCCGGAGCCGCGCGGTGTGTGTTTGATCAATGTGCCGCACAGGTCACAAGTCTCTCATGTAGTATTTGATCGTCACATTGTCGCTGTTGTAGACGCGTCGTCCCTGTGGAGCGCGCCAGTCTCATACGGCATATGTTAATCAAACCCAATTAGCCATAATTGAATATCTCCATTTTGCTTCTAATCAATAGCGACTCTGCGAGTGAAGGCACGGCGAGGGAATAAATTCGCTGTGATTCCTGTAATTGATGGCGCCCTTGTCACCGAGGGAGAAATGAAACCACCTGCGGACCGAGAGCTCGTTCGACCCTCGGATAAGCCTGATTCCAATGCAAATCATTTTACCTCGACCTGATTTCTGCTTATTGATCAGTTAACTGACTAAAAGAGGCACATTTGTCAAGATAACGTGCTGGGATGAAGAGAACTTGAAGAGGTATTCATAGAAACGCAACGCTGTAAAACATCCATGAGTGTCTCATGAGTCACTTTAATTGACTTATAAAATGACTGTTTAATGAAGATAAATGCTGCCTACATGCAAAAACAAACCTCCAATCAGATTGAGTTAATCTGAACGTAATTAATCCAGGACACGCCTCTGTACAATCAATAAAGACGCGAGGGCAGAAGAGATACAAGTCACAATTCATTCCCTTGAGTTCCTTGTAAAAAATGTTTTGGCAGCTGATGGGACCAAATGATCATGAAGTTAAAGGTCATTAAAGGGATAGTTCACTTTGGTATGTTTTATCTTACCTCAAGGGCATCCAAGATGTAGGTGTCTTTGTTTCCACAGTATTTTCAATTTTGATATTTTTAGGTCAAACCGTTCTTGTCTGTCAGTCATATAATGGAGGTCTATGGTCACCACCTTAAAGAGCATGCACAGAGAAGTCCAAACTAAACATGATTTAATGACTCGTAAATGTAAGTACACATGAAACGAGCGGTTTGTGTGAGAAAACGAACAGTATTTACATTGTTTTTACCTCTTGTAACCACATTCACATCCAAGTGATCTGAGGGCGCTGGCGCTTTGTGGCAACAAGAGGTAAAAACGATATAAATACTGTTCGTTTTCTCACACAAACCGCTCGTTTCATGTCTTAGGCCATCAATGTGTACTTACATTTACGAGTCATTAAATCATGTTTAATTTGGACTTCTCTGTGCATGCTCTTTGAGGTGGTGACCATAGACCTCCATTATATGACTGATATACAAGAATGGTTTGACCTAAAAATATAAAATTTGAAAATACTGTGGAAACAAAGACTCCTACATCTTGGATGCCATTGAGGTAAGATAAAACATACCAAAAATTAATTTCAAAGTGAATTATCCCTTTAAGAAACACACACATGCGCGATACAGTTGATACATTTAGTTAGTTACTTACCCAACCCAATTGCCAGTGTGTTGACAAGATGTTACAGGATGCATACAAACTTGGAAAGTGTGATAAATGTAGCTGAGAGAACTAGTCTCATTGGCAGATGAAAGTATATTTAGTTTGCCAAAAATATTTAATAAAGGCATAAGGAGTGAGGGATGCACTGTATATGACTTTGTGAATGGCGAATGTTTGAATTTTGTGGGAATCTGATGATCTTTCTGTGGGTGCAGATTCTGTGTGGGCTTAATGTGCCTCAAGGGTTTCTGTGAATAACAGTTCCCTGCCTTTTGTGGGAAAACCGTTTAACTGCGTTGGGGAGAGTCTAACTAAAGCATGCAATAAAACGTTAAAGTCACCATGAAATCAAATAATTTTTTTTAATTCATGTGCCTCTTAATCGTAATCGGAATAAATGCAGCATCTGATGATGTGGGCGGGGCAACCTGTCACTCACACGAGATTCACCAATAGCAAACCAGAACCATCCAATCAATTCCTCACAGACAAAATCAAGCCCCGCCCACATTTGTTCTTGTTCCAGAAGCGTTTCACTCAGATGTAAAAAATAACCGTGATTTTAACGGTAAAATACTGTAAAAATGCTACAGTGCAGAAAACAGAAAGTTTCCGTACTATACACGGTAAATAACTGTGATATAATTTTACAGTAAAATACCGTTAAATTTACAGTTTTTGAAAGTGAAAAAGAACAACTCATTGTATAATTTACAGTGAAAAACCGTAAATTGACATTCCCACAATTCCCTGTGTGACACTTCACATTTGATGAATTTTTGTTGAAATAACTATGGTTTCTTATAGTTTTATTGTTTTTTTCTCTAATCAGTTATGTACATTAGGGTTTAATGTTACATGTAATGTTGTTAAATTAATGTTTATTGCATTTTTTAATTTCATGTGTGTTACCATTATGGTGCTTAATGTTTGTGTGAATCACATTTTCAAATAAGTATTGCATTATACAAGTGTTCACTTGTGATGAGCTGTGCTCATGTAACTCTCATCACTACTGTGATGATTGTTGGTTGTCAGTGTATTATAATGGTCTAAAACAGATATCAATACGTCAATAAGTTGGTAAATCCACATTTTATCCGAAAATAAAATACGGTTTATTACTGTAAATTTCAAGTTAAGTCTGTAAAACCATTAACGTTCCTACTGTATTTTTAACGGTAAAGTTCTGCCAACCACAGCTGCCGTTTTTTTACCGTAAAATTTACGGTCTATTTTTTACAGTGTACATCATAATAGAGAAGAAAAGATGATCTCAACTTCCATTTCATGCTAACTATTTTCAAATATTCTATTTTCAAAGTATTTTTCATCAGCATTGGGAAAATTCATTCCAAAACGGTTCTCACACACTTCATTGTGCAGCGTTTCACTTGTTTGTAGCTTGTAGCTTGACACGCTACTGTTTCAAAGCACCTTCCTCAACAATAGCGCTCATGATGAATGACTCATGAAAGCATTATGTTTTTCCTAATTAGTTTTCAGGAATCAAATGCTGCAAACTCAACACTGTCAACTGGAGGATGATAAAAGACGTAAAAGTAAACGAAATGCGTTCATTGTAGTCCCCCCCCCCCCCCCCGTTTTGGTCTGTTTGAGGTCCGGTTTGCACGGCCTGCTCTGTCCTGAAGCCAGCGGAGAGATAGTGGAGGAAATGCTGTGTTTCTGTGAGGCTCAGCACTTCTCAGGCAGTGTGTGTAAGAGGCCCGAGGGAATGCAGCAGTTTCATGCGAGGAGCGTCGCTTGTCGTCCCCCTGTAATCGATTCCAGGTACCGCAGAACCATATTCTAAAAAGAAGGATATTAACTGTCAGCACAAGCCGCATACTTACACACACACACACACACACAGGATCAGAGGGATGAGAGTAAATTGGCCCTCAGGAAAGCTCTCATCTTGCACGTTGCGGTGCGGTTTCAGGACAAATGAACGGCATTTTGTCCTGCTGGGTCTCGCACTGCGAACTCTCTGGATCAATAATTCTTTTCTATCTTTTCTCTTTAATTTAATTGTGTGTACTGTCCTCTCTGTTCTTCTGGGTTCTGGTGCCCTGAGAACACTGATAAAGAATCACATTTTTTTAAAGGTTATAAAAGCGCTTAATATAAAACCTCTCCGGCTCTTTGGCCTGCGAGTCGCTCTGCTGCAGGTTTGGGGATTGTGTGCTTGCAAGAGAGAAATCTTTCTTAGAGAGACAAGGTTCTTGTGTCTGATAATAGTGTTCTGGTTAATCAAAAAAGGATTCTGATGTGTGTCATTATATAGGCTTCTGTTGTGTCTGATAATGAGTTTGTCTGATTATAATTATAGTTCTATAGTTCTGGTTTATCTGACTATAGTGTTTTTCTGATTGTATTGTTCTAGACTGAAATGAATGTTTAGGGTTCTAGTTTGTCTGATTATAAGGTTGTAGTTTGTCTGGTTTTAGGGTTCTAGTTTGACTGATTATAATGTTATAGTTTGTCTGATTCTAGGGTTCTAGTTTGTCTGGTTTTAGGGTTCTAGTTTGTCTGATTATAAGGTTGTCGTTTGTCTGATTGTCGGGTTGTAGTTTTTCTGATTATAGGGTTCTAGTTTGTCTGATTGTCAGGTTATAGTTTGTCTGGTTGTAGGGTGCTAGTTTGTCTGATCATAAGATTGAGGTTTGTCTGGTTTTAGGGTTCTAGTTTGTCTGATTATAAGGTTGTCGTTTGTCTGATTGTCGGGTTGTAGTTTGTCTGATTATAGGGTTCTAGTTTGTCTGATTGTCAGGTTCTAGTTTGTCTGATTGTCAGGTTATGGTTTGTCTGGTTTTAGGGTTCTAGTTTGTATGATTGTACGGTGATAGCTTGTCTGATTATATTCTTATAGTTTGTCTGATTGCAGGGTTCTAGTTTGTCTGATTGTAGGGTTCTAGTTTTTCTGATTATAATGTTATAGTTTGTCTGATTATATTCTTATAGTTTGTCTGATTGCAGGGTTCTAGTTTGTCTGATTGTAGGGTTCTAGTTTGTCTGATTATAAGGTTGTCGTTTGTCTGATTGTCGGGTTGTAGTTTGTCTGATTATAGGGTTCTAGTTTGTCTGATTGTAGGGTTCTAGTTTGTCTGATTGTCAGGTTCTAGTTTGTCTGATTGTCAGGTTATAGTTTGTCTGGTTGTAGGGTTCTAGTTTGTCTGATTATAAGATTGAGGTTTGTCTGGTTTTAGGGTTCTAGTTTGTATGATTGTACGGTGATAGTTTGTCTGATTATAATGTCATAGTTTGCCTGATTGTAGGGTTATAGTTTGTCTGATAATAGGGTTCTAGTTTGATTATAATGTTATAGTTTGTCTGATTGTTGGGTTCTAGTTTGTCTGATTATAACGTTATAGTTTGTCTGATTGTTGGGTTCTAGTTGATCTGATTATAATGTTCTAGTTTGTCTGATTGTTGGGTTCTAGTTTGTATTATTATAAGTTTGTAGTTTGTCTGGTTATGTGTTTGTCTGATTTTATGGTTATAGTTTGACTGATTGTAGGGTTCTAGTTTGTCTGATTATAATGTTCTATTTTTTCTGAGTGTAGGATTCTAGTTTGATTATAATGTTATAGTTTGTCTGATTTTAGGATTCTAGTTTGATTATTATGTTATGGTTTGTTTGATTGTTGGGTTCTAGTTTGTCTGATTATAATGTTCTACAGTAGCTTGTCTGAATATGATGTTCTAGTTTGTCTGATTATAATGTTGTAGTTTGTCTGATTGTTGGGTTCTAGTTTGATTATTATGTTTGGTTTGTTTGATTGTTGGGTTCTAGTTTGTCTGATTATAATGTTCTACAGTAGTTTGTCTGAATATAATGTTCTAGTTTGTCTGATTATAATGTTGTAGTTTGTCTGATTGTTGGGTTCTAGTTTGTCTGAATATAATGATCTATTTTGTCTGATTATAATGTTATAGCTTCTCTGATTGTAGGGTCCTACTCTGTCTGATTCTCTGTCTGATGTAGTGTTATATCGTTTATGATTATAGGCAATTAGACTTCAAACGATTTGGAAATAGCACATGAATCATGTGGACTTTCTAAAGTGAGTGATATTGCGTTTATTTATAGTGTGATCTGCCGTAAAAGCCAGCGAATGTATGCACAGGCTATATAAATAAACAAACACGAGGATACGGATAAAGAGAGCAGAGTTTTTAAAACATTTATGATACGAGCCCTCGTGTATATAATGCTGTCACTGCAATACTTCACTGACTACCTTTCACAACTGTCTTGATAACGTCGGGTATGTAAAATCTTTGAAGTGACTCTCATAAGTGCATAATTGTGCCAAATGTTGCTGTAGAGTGACGTAAATGTTGATATGACTGTTCAGATTGCTAAACATCGGACCTGTATCAGATTTAGCACCACATATGGAAGTGGCAGAAATTTGAGAAAAATGATGATGATGATGATGATGAGAGAATTCGAACTAACTTTTTAAAATGAACATGCACATGCACCATCATCTGTGAATCTCTCTTTTTCTGCAGCCAGTTGCTCTTTCTTTCTGGGACACTGTAAACCTTCACAGGGTCTCCTGCTGAGAGAGAGAGAGAGAGAGAGAGAGAGAGAGAGAGAGAGACATGTCTTCACTAGTCAGAGCGATTTATGGTCTCAGGCCTCACTGAGTAACAACACATAATAGAGCTTCAGCCAGAGCGACAAATCAGTGTGTGTGTGTGTGTGTGTGTGTGTGTCCACAAAACTGAAGACACTGATGCAGAGTCCAGCTGTTTTGTAGCATCCTCACTTCCTGTCTGTGAACATGACACTACCTATTTCTGCACTCGCTGTAAATAAACCGCTAAAACTGACCTGTTGAAATCGGATCTTGACATTTGACCCGGGACGGAAGTGATATAATCTCAGATCCGTCCTTGAATCTGAGCAGCACAGAAATCTGACATTACATCAGACACAGTCAAAGAAATGCAGAACATGTGCTCAATTATATCAACTGTTTTAGATATGCATATGAAATATGGAATACAGTGTGTTTATACACCCACGTCCACGTCATGGGGAACCTGTTTGAAAACAATCAGTAGTTTGGTTTTTATTATATCATAGAGAGAGAGAACGAAAAGGAAAGAAAGCACAGCAGAGAGAGGAGAAAACAGATCCCACAACAAGCCAGCAGAGAAATGAGTCAGAGGAGCGCAGAGATTCAGTCATTACTCTTCTTCCCTTTGAATAACACAATTAAAAGAGGGAAATTGTGCCGAAGCGCTGCGAGTAGCTATTCGTCAGCCTAAAGAGCCTCTGTGCCGTGATAGAGGCTGTGTTCAATCTCACTCTGTGAGCGGGACGGCCGTAGAAACACGCTGTGGAACGCCTGCAGAATTGGGGAATATTTCATGTAAAAATGCTCTTGACATGCTATTAAGGTGAATTAGCTGGAGCCACTTGACTGTAAATGTTCCGATTAAGCCGCCACAGCTGTGTGTGTGTGTGTGTGTGTGCGGTTGACAGGGTTCAGCTTAACGTCTCTCACACAGTCAGGTGTGTGGAGAGGATTTTTTAAGTGGTGGTTCTGCTGAAAGCGCGGTGAGTGAGTGACAGATGCTGGGAAACTGGATCTCCTGTCTGTTCTCTGAGCCGAGAGCTGCAGTCTCGACCTGACAACGTCTGTCCGCTAATTCCATTAGAAGAGGATCTTAAAGGGGTATTAAGCCTCCAAACGCACATTTCTGTCATCATTTACTCACCATCATAACATTATTTCATATTTACATAAATGGCAAAAGGTGTTGAGTAGAACGTCTGAGCTTACGTTTTCTAAAGGAGAGTGTGTAATATCTATCTATCTATCTATCTATCATATATCTGTCTGTCTGTTTATTTATCTATCTATCTATCTATCTATCTATCTATCTATCTATCTATCTATCTATCTATCTATCTATCTATCTATCTATCTATCTATCTATCATATATCTGTGTCTGTCTATCTATCTATTTATCTATCTGTCTGTCTGTCTGTCTGTCCATCCATCCATCCATCCATCCATCTATCTATCTTTCTGTCTGTTTGTCTGTCGTTCCATCCTACTTTTTGTCTCTGTCTTTCGTGGTTCCGTCTGTCTGACCATCCATCCATCCATCCATCCATAGATAAACAGGTTGTATGTTAAGGTATCCTGAACACTCCTCCATCTGCCATTGGTCAGATAATCAGATAGCCCCGCCCTGAACTCACACCATTGGTCCGAAAGCCCCGCCTTGAACTCACACCGTTGGTCAGATTGTCAGATATCCCCACCCTGATCTCACACCATTGGTCAGATCATCAGATAGCCCCGCCCTGAACTCACACCATTGGTCAGATTGTCAGATATCCCCACCCTGATCTCACACCATTGGTCAGATCATCAGATAGCCCCGCCCTGAACTCACACCATTGGTCAGATCATCAGATAGCCCCGCCCTGAACTCACACCATTGGTAAGTTAGTCATATAGCCCCACCCTGTACTCACACCATTGGTCAGATCATCAGATAGCCCCACCCTGTACTCACACCATTGGTCAGATCATCAGATAGCCCCACCCTGTACTCACACCATTGGTCAGATCATCAGATAGCCCCGCCCTGAACTCACACCATTGGTAAGTTAGTCATATAGCCCCACCCTGTACTCACACCATTGGTCAGATCATCAGATAGCCCCACCCTGTACTCACACCATTGGTCAGATCATCAGATAGCCCCGCCCTGAACTCACACCATTGGTAAGTTAGTCATATAGCCCCACCCTGTACTCACACCATTGGTCAGATCATCAGATAGCCCCACCCTGTACTCACACCATTGGTCAGATAGTCAGATAGCCCCGCCCTGTACTCACACCATTGGTCAGATAGTCAGATAGCCCCGCCCTAAACTCACACCATTGGTCAGATCATCAGATAGCCCCGCCCTGAACTCACACCATTGGTCAGATCATCAGATAGCCCCGCCCTGAACTCACACCATTGGTCAGAGTTGATGTGTCAGCATGATTGTGATGCTCAATCAGAGCATCATTATAGAAGTGCATTAGTCACAGTGTTTCACTTTTGGGAGAATAAAGCTACTAATGTCTGATGCTTGACTGCTTTTATCTGTCCTGCCGTAATTAAACCTGACTGGCCCTTTAATGACACATGACACTATTACAGTCCTCCTGATCCTCACACAAGAAGTTCTGTCTGTCTCTCACACACACACACACACACACACACACTGGGCTTCCAGTTCCCTGATCTTTTATTGGAGTGTTTTTAATAAGCGAACGCACGTTAGAGCCCGGTGTGATTGTATTGCTCTGTTCAGACAGAACTCCACAGCATCAGATCAGCGAGTGTGTGAGCCACTGTCAGGTGTGTGTCTGGAGGCTGGATAATGGAGGAGAAGCTCGGGATCGATGTTCTCTCCTCGCCAGCGTGTTATTTGAGCGAACGTCAGGCCAAAGCTGACAGTCTCTAATGCAGCCGGTTCAAGTTGCAGAAGCGCAGGATGAGGAGAAAGAGGAGAGTCCATTCTCAGTTCATCCTAATGCACTCGTTCATTCAACAGCACTCTACCCATCTATTATCTATTCATCTATCATCTATCCATCTATTATCTACCCATCTATCATCTATCTATCTATCTGTCATCTATCCATCTATCTGTCCATTTATCCATCCATCTATCCATCCATCATGTATCCATCTGTCATCTATCCATCTATCTATCCATCTATCTATCCATCTATCCATCCATCATGTATCAATCTATCATCTATCCATCTGTCATCTATCCATCTATCTATCCATCTATCATCTATCCATCTATCTATCATCTATGCATTTCTCTATCTATCTATCTATCCATCTGTCATCTATCCATCTATCTATCATCTATCCATCTATCTATCTATCCATCTATCATCTATCCATCTATAATCTATCCATCTATCTATCCATCTATCATCTATCCATCTATCTATCCATCTATCCATCTATCATCTATCTATCTATCCATCTATCCATCTATCTATCCATCTATCCATCTATCATCTATCTATCTATCTATCCATCTATCCATCTATCTATCCATCTGTCATCTATCCATCTATCCATCTATCTATCCAACTATCATCTATCCATCTATCTATCCATCTATCCATCTATCCATCTATCAATCTATCCATCTATCTATCTATCTATCTATCTATCTATCTATCTATCTATCTATCTATCTATCTATCTATCTATCTATCTATCTATCTATCTATCTATCTATCTATCTATCTATCTGTCATCTATCCATCCATCCATCCATCCATCGCTCATTGTAAAATAAGATAGTTGTGAAATGGGTCACTGTGAGATGAGAGGTCAAAGGTCACTGGTGTGTGTGCAGGTGTTTCTGCTGTTTACTGCTCCTCATCGACTCACACAGCTCGTCATAATCCATCTTTAGCAGGAGTTTTATTTTTTGTCTCTGAAGGTCGTTTCCATCCATATCTTTCAAAAAGTAAGAAAGCGGCTTCGTTCCCAATCAGACACCACACACAGTTTCTGTACCTTCTGCAGATGAACATGTGTGTGTGTGTGTGTGTGTGCATCTCTGCGGCACTGAACACGATGTGCCTGATCGCCCTCATCAGGGACTGTTGAATCAATAGGTTGGGAAAGTGCTGAACAGCTCCAGTTTCTCTCACACACGTTCCCTCTCGCCGGACCTGAAGGTGTGTGTCTGTGTTGTGTTTGGAGAACGGATCTGGCACTTCACATGCGGTCATCCTCTGACCGTTCTTCAGTGTGTGTGTGTGTGTGTTGCTGTCGGCTGTCTGCCACGTCGGACACACTTCAAATATGGAGTACCTGCAAATCAAGCGGTCTAATTATATTTATTTGATGTATTTAATTTTTGAATGGAATTGCAATATCGTGTGTGTTGTTTTGCACCAAAAACACTTTAGGTTTTAAATAATTGAGGTTGTGTGTGTATAGATATCAGTGTAAGACGTGTGAAACAGTGAAAGTGTGCTGCATGTATTAATGGCCTCGGGAGATCTGCTTCTTTGTTACGTGTGAATTTTTAATAATTTCTTCAAGGACGTCCGGCTATAAATATATCAATCACACACACTCGTTAACGAGCCTGCAACACTTGAGGAGCACAGCTACAGTATGATGGCTGCATTAAAATGCTCGTTTTGCAATAATGTAAAATGGGGTTTCATATTTGGCATGCCTTTGTGCTTCTATCAAACAGACATACAAATCTGATATTAATAATGAATATCTGCCAGCGCTGATTCAGATCTGGCGGTAATTAAACGAGTGTTAGATGTTGGATCTACATATGATGAATAAAGCAGCACACATCTAAAACCACACACAGAGCTGAAGCTTACACTGCTAAAGCAAGCATGTTCACCTGAGTCAGTTGTGTGTGTGTGTGTGTTTGTGGTTTTCCGTTTCCATCATGCTCTCTCTCACCTTGAGACACAACCTTACTAACATGAGTGCTATATCCATCAAGACAAGGTTACATAACATCCCGAATCTCTCTGTAAAACTCCATCAATCAATCAGTCCATCAGTCACAGAGGAAACACACACACACACACACAAACACACACACACACACAAACACACACACAAACTGCTCTAAAAATATTTCCCCACCTATCTATCTGTCTATCATGCTATCATTCTATCTATCTATCTATCTATCTATCTATCTATCTATCTATCTATCTATCTATCTATCTATCTATCTATCTATCTATCTATCTATCATTCTATCTATCGTTCTATCGATCTATCGATCGATTTAGCTATATATATATATATATCATTCTATCTATGTATCGATCTATCTATCTATCGATCGATCCATCTATCGATCCATCTATCGATCCATCGATCTATCCATTTATCATCCTATCGTTCTGTCCATCCATCCATTCATCCATCCAGATGTGCTCCAACATTTTTTTGTTTTTCCAGAGAATTTTGATAAACCCTTGATTTAATAAAGATTCACATTTAAGGCCAAGTGGAGGAAATTCAAATGAAACATGTATTTTAATGAGATTATGTAATGAAGCTAAATCCGATTATTCTTCATCAGAATTCCGGACACATCCCTTGATCTTCCTCTGACCCCTCTGGGGTGAACTAGTCCCATTAAACGTCCGGAGTCGAGTAAACAGAAAGCCTTTCCCAGTCCCAGCGTCGTGTAGTTATGTTGAGGATGACGCAGCACATCTCAACAGATGGCACACTTGGCTCCGCTCTGGTCTCCGCACGTCATGCGTCCGGTGGCGAGCGGCACACGAGCTCTCTGTGCTCGACGTGTTTGAGTTTCTCCAGCAGGACCTCAATAAAGGCCCGTCACGGCCCGAGCCCGAGCCTCCCGCCGGGAATGCCCCTCGGGAAGAGCTCGACTGCTGTTCAGGTGATCTGAGCACTTTAAAGCTTTACATCGTGTTCCAGCCGAACAAGACCAATAAAATGAGGCAATGCTGTGAAACAGAGACCAAACACTGTCTGTGCGCCGTCATCACCCAGAGGACATGTTTATTGTTCTTTCAGAGCTCTGGATTTCTCACTTCTTTCATTTTAGATGATCCGACAATTCCTCAGGGGAAATAAAAACAGACACAAATGAGTCTGACACACAGTGAGAGTTTAGAGAGTGAAATGAATCTGGAGCTGCTCAGATCTTTCGGTCCTGGACGCATTTGATTGATGGCATTTCTTGTCTTTATGATATAGGTTTCATAGCCAGTTTGCATGAGAATTAAGCATGACAATACATGTTCAGTACGCGTTACAAGCATTATATCCAGTTTGTGTTTTTATTCTGGAGGTAAATTATTCCATAGCCATGATCCTTAAACTGTGAATGATGACTGTCTGAGCGCTGTTGTGTTTATTGTGCAGTTGCAACACTTCAATCATATATTTATATTAGGGCTGTCAAACGATTAATCGCGATTAATCGCATCCAAAATAAAAGTTTGTGTTTACATAATATATGTGGGTGCACTGTGTATAATTATTTTATATATATAAATACACACACATGCTTGTATATATATTTAAGAAATATTTTCATGTATATACTGTATATAGATGTATTAATTATTTATATTAAATATAAATATAAATATTTTATATATAAATCATAGTTTTTTCTTAAATATGTATGCATGTGTGTGTATTTATATAGCCTTTATAAAATAATTATACACAGTGCACCCACATATATTATGTAAACACAAACTTTTATTTTGGATGTGATTAATCGCGATTAATCGTTTGACAGCCATAATATATACAGTGTATATACACTCTAAAAAATGCCGAGTTGTTTCACCCCAACTTTGGGTCAAATATGGACAAACCCAGCCAAAATGTAAATGGGCTACATTTTTAACCCAATGTTTTGATTTGTCCTTATTTGACCCAAAATTGGGTTAAAACAACTCAGCATTTTTAGAGTGTATATATATATATATATATACTGTATATATATATATATATATATATATATATATATATATATTTACAAGGGCTGCTATTTTGTTGATTTCTGATCCGTTCACTGTTTATATAAACACAAGGTTATTATTGTTAACTAAAAGTAAATGTATTAATTGTAATAAATCTGAAATAAAAAAATATGAAATACATAAAAGGTTTAAGCTGAGGCATTAACATTACTAGATGGAATTGGAAATACATAAAACTAAACGTAAAACTGACATAAAAATAAATTAAACCTAGTAATATTTTTAAATAAATAGATACAACGGACAAAAGTACATACAATCAAGAAAATGCTGGGTTGTTTTAACCCAAATTTGGGTCAAATATGGACAAACCCAAATGTTGGGTTAAAAATGTAATTTAAACATTTAACCCAATGGCTGAGTTTGTCTATATTTGACCCAACGATGGGTTAACACAACCCAGCATTTTTTAAAGTGTACAATCAAATGAATACACATAACAGTGTACTGTCTGTAGTGTGTTTGTTGTGTAACTGTAAGATAGGTGTGTTTAAATCATTGCATGCATATTTGCATATGTACATATTTTTTTCTGATAGATGTTATAATAATTGCATGCATATATTCACATGAAGAACAAAAACCTGCTTTTGTTCTCTGTGTTTCTCCTCTCCTCTTCTTAATCTAATAAACCTGGCAGTGTATATCAGGAATATTGTGACGAATCGCTTCTGCTCCTCTTTTGTGAGTTGCTTTGAGTATCAGCGTCTGCTAAATGCATAAATGTAAATATTTGCAATATGCAAATTTGCTGAGATGGTCTCTCACAGTTTCTCCTACAGCTCCAGTAGTGTTTGCCTTTAACATGTGTGTGTGTGTGTGTGTGTGTGCAACTACAGTTGAGTCAAATAGTCAGTTTAATTAGATGAAACAGTTTGTATCACTGCTGAAATATAGGCTAAGTATATTTTAAATCTCTTGATTCATCCGCTTTTGACCGAGCTTGCAGTGCATTCTGGGATTGCCTTATCTTGTTCTTGGAAGGATATGATGATAAAGAGATCTCCGCTGTGTTTGGTCTCTTATGGGCTCGTTTCCTACGAGAGTCCTGTGAATGCAAGCCCACAGATCCAGTGTGGCAATCACACACACACTCATTTACCAAGCCCAGTGCTTTCCACGTACTGTACAGCCGGTCCAGATTCTCAGACAGACGCCCGCACACTGGATTTCTCTCCACGGTGGATCCAGGCACATGTTGCTGGTCCTGCTGAATATGCATGAGGCTTCCGGCTCGGTGACACACTCAAAAGAGCGATGGTGTGTTTCTAACCTCTGGATGACTCGACTGAATCACCGGCTTTGTTTATAAAACCCAGAGAAGAGAGAGAGAGAGACTCACAGGCGAGAGAAGGCGTACGCTTTGCACATTTTCTCTGCTTACCCTGCCAGAGCAGCGCGCTCTATAATAACACTCCCACACACACACACACACACACACACACACATTCAAACTAACTCATAACCTCAGTGTGCCTCACAGCTCGACTGCCCCTAACCAAGAGCTAATCACCTCTCGCTGCCTGAGGCCACGGCCGACCGTGTGTCAGCGACATGCCCAAACCAATGCCACACACACACACACACACACAAACACAAGTTGGTTTTACCATAGACCCTTTTACAGTTGGTAAACATGGTGACGTTTTTTTTCTGTGGGCGGAGCTTAGGTGGAGGCAGAACGATCCCTCTGGCCGCTTCACTAACGCTAGTTAGCAAGGATTGTTAGCTTGTTTTTTAACAATGACTGGAGAAAATCCGATATTATCTTAATGTGTAAGGTCACTCAGTGTCCAGGACCGCGATTGTTATTTCCAAAAGTTATTTTTAACGGACAGAACCAGATTGGCCGACCTGTAGCCGCCTACACGCTCACTCAATGCGTGGATGATCTGACAGGATTAACGTTACGTTACTTCGGTCGAGTGGCCTGACTTCTACACCTACCTTATAGAGAAAGCGATCGTAAAGAGAAACTGAGGGCATATAAATCTTTAGATGCCTATATGGTCCTGTACAAGACTTGTGTGTACTGCCGAGCCGTTCCACAACTGCTAGCCAAAGAATCATGCAATATACTGTTAAACTCGTTACATGAGAAATTATATAAAAAATTCACAGACAACATATGTTACATTCAAGGCACAATTCAAACGGGATTAGAAAATAATTATTTTCTCTCATTCACTTGCATTGACGCTTTTTCAATCTAGAGGTCCACTCGGAGTTTTACGGGTGGGCGGGACTAACCAGCTCTATAGTCAGTTGTGGAGGAAGTACTGAATCTCAGTACTTAAAGGGTTAGTTCACCCAAAAATGAAAATTCTGTCAGTATTTACTCACCCTCATGTTGTTCCAACCCCGTAAGACCTTCGTTCATCTTCGGGACACAAATTAAGATATTTAAGATATTAAGATCGCTCCTGCATACAGTCCATAGGCTTCTTGAGGTACTGGCTCTTGCTGTCCTCGAAAAGTCATTAAAGACATCGTTAAAATAGTCCAAGTGACTACAGGGGCTCAATCTTAAGTTTATCAAACGACGAGAACACTTTTGTGCGCAAAAAAACAACAAAAATAACGACTTTATTTCAACTATTGGTTTATTTCTCCCTTTGCGCGAGTCAGGTTACTAGTTTAATAGCGTAAGCTTCTGTTATTGTACGTCACACGCATCACACACACATGACCAGCGTCGGCCAATAGTGAGCCTACGTGTGACGTAGCTTTACGCAATCACACTACGTTAACTGACTACAGGCTCATGGAGAAGGAAGTGAATAGTTGAAATAAAGTCGTTATTTTTGTTGTTTTTTTGCGCACAAAAGTGTTCTCGTTGTTTGATAAACTTAAGATTGAGCCCCTGTAGTCACTTGGACTATTTTAACGATGTCTTTAATGACTTTTCGAGGACAGCAAGAGCCAGTACCTCAAGAAGCCTATGGACTAGTATGCAGGAGCGATCTTAATATCTTAAATATCTTAATTTGTGTTCCGAAGATGAACGAAGGTCTTACGGGGTTGGAACAACATGAGGGTGAGTAAATACTGACAGAATTTTCATTTTTGGGTGAACTAACCCTTTAAGTAAAAGTACAAATACCCAGATAAATATTTACTTTAGTAAAAGTAGAAGTAACACAATGACAACCATACTTAAGTAAAAAGTACTTTATTTTAAATGTACTTTAAGTATTAAAAGTAAAAGTACTTGCATAACAATTTATTCTCTTAATGACCATTTTCTAATGATTAATAAAACATTTAATTCTAACTCATTCAACCTAATAGCCTACTCCTGTAATTAAGTTCAATAATGATGGAAAAAAATGTCACCATTTCTGAAACAAGCTTGCAATTAGGCAATATACACATCATGCTTATCCTTACTATATGTTAATAACTATGTTTGGCAGTAAACGCGATTAATTTATGGTGTAATTCTGAACCTCTTGGCTTGCCATAATCCTAACCAAACCAAACATATATTACACACGGTACGTTTCCTATGCACGTAAAAACAAATTTTCGCGTATGAGTTGCACGATAAACACACTGCGTGTGAGACGCATTTAGTGTGACCGGGTTGATATACTGTATCTATGGCAACCAAACGTCACTGAAGAGACAAACGTGCAACGAACGGACGGTCAGATTACGTTTTGGCAGGGGAAAAACTGATCAGAAAATGTAATGAAAATATAACAGAAGTTGTAGAAATGTAGTGGAGTAGAAAGTAGAATAATTGCTGCAAAATGTAACGAAGTAAAAGTAAAAAGTATGCACTATTTATTGTACTTAAGTAAAGTAAAGATACGTGAAAAATGTACTTAAGTAAAGTAACGAAGTATTTGTACTGTGTATTTGTATTTGTGAGGACATTCCATAGAGATAATGTTTTTTAAACTGTACAAACTGTTTATTCTGTCACCTTACACTAACCTGACCCCTAAACCTACCCATCACACACACACAGAGAGAGAGAGAGAGAGAGACCCTGGTGAATGTCACGTAAACATGTACAGGTCACAAAATCAAAATGAAAAGAAACCCAAACAAAAGCATTTTTAGAAACATCAGGCATGTGTGATTATAATGACAATTAAACATTTCCCAAAACTGGCATTTTACTTCTCAGTTTTATTTGCAGCTCTCAATGATGTTCATTACTGTAATCCAGTTTAAAATGACTGTAAAAGTGAAATGTCCTGCAGATGCAACTCTCGGCAGCGGGACGGAAATAATAATCATCACAATGCGGGATATTACCAAAAATAGCAGAAGACCAAAAATATGATTTCTTATTGTGAGGTGAAATATGACCCAGACGAGTTCTTGACAGGTTTAATGGGATACACCCACCCACACAAACCCACACACTCACACACTCATGTGTATAAATATAGCCAACATAAGCACATACACTCTCACACACACACTCACATAGCAACAGGATCATTATTGTGAGTGATTCATCAGTGTTATTACAGGAGAACATGTTTGTCTAAGAAACTGGAGGGCGGAGCCTGATGGTGGGGGTGGGGCCTGGTGGTGGAGGCAGGGCCTGATTGTGAGGGGGTCTGATGGTGGGGGGCCACACGCACACACACACACACACACACACACACACACACACACACGCAGGTTTGGAAATATTTGTCTAGCTGCTGCACTTGGCCTTTGGAGAGTGCCTCTCCTGTCAGACTCGTGTGTGTGTGTGTGTGTGTGTGTGTGAGGAAGTGCCTGTTAAAGGGTGATTCAGTCACATTTGTGAAATGTTAAGTGCTTCCTCCTTTACCCTTTACATATAAATATCCTAAAATTACAGTAAACTCTAACCCTTTAACCTTGTAAAGAAATATGCATTTGAAATATTTTTATTTAGAAGTTTATTGACGTTCGTACATGTGTTTGTATGTGTTCAGGCTTGTATGGCTCGTGTTCTCTGATATAGAGAGAATATGGAGGGAAAAAACAGCTCCATTTTATTCAGAGGCTCAAACTGAGCAAAAACATGCAAACTGCTGCGGATGCTGATAATTATACGGACAAAAGAAAACAAGCTTCGTAAAATGCATATAAACAGCAGTCATCACTCCATATCTGACAATAATGTCTTAGTAAGATGATATTTAAATGCTCAATTTTGTGATCAAATCTCTGTAGTTCATCATGCAACACAATGATGATTGAGAAATGACCTAAAAAGCCTGATGATCATATTTGATACTCATGATTTTGATAATAAATGATGATGAAGCTGCTTCAGTCCTGTTTCAATATTACTAACAATATCAAAGTTATTCCTGCGTTTCCTTGATAAAATCAGGGCAGATTTGACGCAGAAAGACTCGTGAAGCTCGAGCTGAAGGATGTTTGTACACTTATATTACAAGACTATTACTGGATAAAAGAGACAGTGAAGTTTTCATCAGGTTGATCATTAAATGAGCATATTAAATATGTTGTATGTTGTCTAAACACACATCTCTAAAGGCGAGAAGGACATAAACGGTTGTTTTTACTTCATTCTTCACAGTCACGCAGTTTAACAAAAAAAAATCTGAATTATGACAGTCTATGTCACCATTTTGACACCATTAAGTCATAATTACGACATAAAAATGCTAAATTAGGACAAGTCATAAATATGACATCATGCTAAGTCAATAATGTGATAAAATTGGCATATTAATTGGCAAAATTATGACAAAATAAAATAAAAAGTAGAAATTATGACACAAAAAGTCTTAAATATGAGATTGTGACTGAATATTATGACTTTCTTATGACTTATTTTGTCATAATTTAAACTCTTTATGTCTTCACAAACACACGTTTCCCCCCTTATGTGTCAGAAATGTGTTGTGGGATCAAATCCAGCATCCGTGATCTAAACATCGCTGTCTTCATGACGTCTCAGCGTTCACTCTTTACATTAAAGCTTATATTTTGGGTTCCCGATGCTGTCCGTGTGCAAATAACAATATGAGAAATGTTGAAGTCCCCGGGAAACACATATACTCCATAACTCCGCGTCGTCGTGTCTCGCAGGCGTGTGTGTGTGTGTGTGTGTGTTTCAGAAAGGTCAGTGTTATATAAACGAGTCTCTGCAGACAGATTTTGTCCACAGTGTGAAGTCTGGACCAATTTGCTGATTATTTTGACTAATAAGACTCATGTACTGTACATGTGATCTGCAGAACACTTTCACTGTATGCATTGATTCAAAGCAGCTTTACAGAAAATCATCATCTTATTTTTATAATATCTTAATCTGCATTTAGCAGATTAGAGCTGAGTGATAATACAGTTTACATTTTGTGATGCAAGCAGTTACATGGGGCAATAAATAGTATATATAGTACAAACAGTATATATACAACTTTATATAAATAACCAGTCGATGATATAGTTGCATTTTGCAATGAAATCATTGCTATTTACTACACTCTAAAAAATGCTGGGTTGTTTTAACCCAATTTTGGGTCAAATATGGACAAACCCTAAATGCTGGGTTAAAAATGTAATGTAAAAATTTAACCCAACGGCTGGGTTAGTCCATATTTGACCCAAAGTTGGGTTAAAACAACCCAGCATTTTTTAGAGTGTATTTATCACTTTATCAACAGGTGAAACTGGAAAAATTATAATATCGTGCAAAAGTTCAGATATTTCAAGCCTTTATGTGTTATAATTGTGATGATTATGGCTTACTGATATAAACCTTTTCACAATATTCTAATTTTGAATTTGGGGTTTTCATATCTGTAAGCCATAATCATTAAAAGTATAACAAATAAAGGCTTGAAATATCTCACTTTGCATGTAATGAGTTTATATAATATATCAGTTTCACCTTTTAAGTTGAATTACTGAAATTTTGCATGATATGATAATTTTTCCAGTTTCTAAAATACATTTACATATAAAAAGAGCAGGATAATCTGAAATACATTATATTAAGAGAATAGAAAAGCACAAATAGTTTCACTCACTCAAACACTCACTCACTCACTCACTCACACACTCACTCACTCAAACACTCACTCACACACTCACTCACTCAAACACTCACTCACACACTCACTCACTCAAACACTCACTCACTCACTCAAACACTCACTCACTCAAACACTCACTCACTCAAACACTCACTCACTCAAACACTCACTCACACACTCACTCACTCACTCAAACACTCACTCACTCACTCAAACACTCACTCACACACTCACTCACTCACTCACTCACTCAAACACTCACTCACTCAAACACTCACTCACACACTCACTCACTCACTCAAACACTCACTCACTCAAACACTCACTCACTCAAACACTCACTCACTCAAACACTCACTCACTCACTCACTCACTCAAACACTCACTCACTCAAACACTCACTCACTCACTCAAACACTCACTCACACACTCACTCACTCACTCACTCACTCACTCAAACACTCACTCACTCACTCAAACACTCACTCACTCACTCACTCACTCAAACACTCACTCACTCACTCAAACACTCACTCACTCACTCACTCAAACACTCACTCACTCACTCACTCACTCACTCACTCACTCACTCAAACACACACTCACTCACTCAAACACTCACTCACTCACTCACTCACTCAAACACTCACACACTCAAACACTCACTCACTCAAACACTCACTCACTCACTCACTCACTCACTCAAACACTCACACACTCAAACACTCACTCACTCAAACACTCACTCACTCAAACACTCACTCACTCACTCACTCACTCAAACACTCACTCACTCACTCAAACACTCACTCACTCAAACACTCACACACTCAAACACTCACTCACTCAAACACTCACTCACTCAAACACTCACTCACTCACACACTCACTCACACACTCACACACTCAAACACTCACTCACTCAAACACTCACTCACTCAAACACTCACTCACTCACTCACTCACTCAAACACTCACTCACTCACTCAAACACTCACTCACTCACTCACTCAAACACTCACACACTCACTCACTCACTCACTCAAACACTCACTCACACACTCACTCACTCAAACACTCACTCACTCAAACACTCACTCACTCACTCACTCACTCACTCACACACTCACTCACTCCCATCAGTTCCTGTCAACAGGTCAAAATCATTGTTTTTTAATGAGTGATCCTGATGCGACTGTGAACAATACAAAATGCAACAATTGAAAGCCAGCGGTCCGGCTCCCCGATCCTGTTCTCCAGCACACACACACCACATACACTCATGTGGAGGAACAGCGGATTCATTCAAGGCAGTTCACTTCCCAACGCATCAAAACTTTGAGGTAACACAAAACGATGTTTGCTGAAGTTCTTAAAGTCAGCACGAAATCAAAAGTGTGTTTGCTTGTTCTGGTCGTGAATGATTCATCAGCGCACGTTATAAAAGATGGACCTTCCCCTGCAACCACTTACACCTCATATCAAGACACTCGTCACGATGCAATCAATTCCAGATCGATAAAACCTTTCCGCGTTTTGCCTCCGAAACACATCAGATTACAGAAGAGAAAAAGGGTTGCATTTCCTGTTCCCGTTGACTTGGTGTGCAAGAAAGTTGCATGACTCATCGTGGCAGATTTCTCACAAACGACCTTGCAGTGAACGGACAGATGAGGGCTGGAACTGCACTAAACGACTCATTACAGCAGGTGAAGCTAAAGCCCCAGTAATGAAGCTGTGAACCGCCACAGTCAGCAGGACACACACTCTCAGTCCGCGTCGAGAAGAACTCCTGGATAAAGCTGACGGACACGCGTGTCTCAAGGTTATAAGCAGTAACACACACACACTCACTTTGATCACATGCTCTTTTTCTCAAGAGCTCCCCGTGAACACACTGCGGATGAAGCTCAATCATGTGCAACAAAGGCATCAGTCAAGGATTTAATTGAGATGAAAGCAAGGGTTTTCACGTGACGTCATCACTCTCTGAATCAGCAATCACACACGACCACACACACACACACACACACGGTGTTACTTATTGGTTCTTTATTATGAAGTGAGAAAATGCCCGGTGTCGTTTGTGCTTTACATTGTTCAAATGCTGGGGGAAAAAAACCCATTTGATTCTTTACAGCTTGTAGAAATATCCAAACTCCAAAGGATTATTTACAAGGCGTCTTGCATTAAACAGTTAGTTCTCCTTGTCCGTAAATACAAAAACAGAGGTTGGACTAACACAAGGCCTGTCTACCTGAATCGCTAAGGTTTGTGCTACTATTCGTATTATTGTTCTCTCCAAAAAGAAGTGCTTTCGAAAGATCGATCTGAAGATCCGTTCCGCCTACGTCTACGACTACGTTATTAAATAAGAGGCAGGCAGTGCATAACCACTTACAAAAGGACCCTCGAATCCCTCCCCGTCCCGTCCCGTGGAAGTATCCGCTAATACTACTCTGGCATTTCCCTGATATTTAACTTCTGAATGACTACTGGTAGTACTGGAGAAAATGGTGATTAGAAACGCTATAGTTATTATTACTCGTTTTAGCTTTTTAAAAATACCATGCATTATTGCTCTATTCTTCATCGTGACTCCCGAGAGATATTGCCGACGGATGCTATCTAGGTTTTGGCAAAAAAAAAAAAAAAAATCCAAAGCTTCATAAAATTGGCATAGATTTCATTAGTACTATTTTTTTTTGCATGCATGCAAGTGGCAAAAACCAAAAAAAATGTAAGATATTCAGAAAGTGGCAAATGCTTTGGCATATCGATGGCGACTGAACGAGAAATTAAAGTGCAAATCAAGACGAAATAAATACATAAGTTAATGAATAAATAGTTTTACCTCAACGCTGAACACTGTTTGTGTGGCCACTGGCAGCAGTACAATATTATCCAATACTTAGGAATAGAAAAGGTTTGACCTTTTGAGAGAAACAAAGACATTTTCAATGTCCTCTGAGTTTTGGCAAAACGACGGCTGGAGTTTGGGGGGGGGCTCTGAGTACGTGAGCAGCGGGAGTACACTGGAGAGAAGTCAAAGAAAAGTTAAGGTACATGCGATCGATTAATCCAGGGGCCGAGCGAGCGCTCACGCGACGTCCATGGGGCTCAGGGGAGCGAAGGCCCCCTTGAAGCAGGCCGACTCGTAGTGCTTGTTCAGGTAGGACTTGAGCGCAAACGTCTTGTTGCATCGCTTGCACTTGTAGTGCTTAAAGGCCGAGTGTGTCTGCATGTGCGCGCGCAGGTTGGAGCGGTCGGCGAAGGCCTTCCCGCAGTGCGCGCACCCGAAGGGCTTCTCGCCCGTGTGCGAGCGCATGTGTCCCTGCAAGAGCCACGGCCTGCTGAAGGCCTTGCTGCATATGTCGCACTTGTGCTTGAGGTCGTGGGTCAGCAGGTGCATGGCCATGGCCGGCATGGAGACGTACACCTTCCCGCAGGTGGGGCACTTCTTGGCCATTTTGCTGTCCATGCTGCGGTGCGTCTGCTTGTGTCTGCTCAGGTTGGAAGACGTGGCGTAGGTCTTTCCGCACTCGTTGCACGTGTGCCTCTGGATGCTC
The DNA here is from genome assembly GCF_988280905.1 of Pimephales promelas. NCBI lineage: Eukaryota > Metazoa > Chordata > Actinopteri > Cypriniformes > Leuciscidae > Pimephales > Pimephales promelas. Next base: position 1,324,911 of record NC_142786.1, on the reverse strand, counting down.
CTCGGGCCGCTGATGGCTTTTCTCCTCGACCGCCCGTCCGTGATGAAGAAGGCGTCCACCGTGTAACCCTCGCTGACCGCCGTGTCTCCGTTGATGTATCCCGAGGAGATCTCCGACTGAGGGCTGTCGGGCTGGTCCGAATCCGGCGCTCCGTAGTCGCTGTGGATGCCGTCGTAGATGGGTCCCGGAGAGGGAACTTTAATGCCGCCGTCGCTCTCGCCATCGTACGGGGCCGGGGTCATGTAGTCGCTGATGTACCCTGAAAACAAATGCAATGCGAATGCGACGTGTTATGAACTCATACATTATCTAACAGGCGCATGCACACACACACACACACACACAAAAAAATCAATTGGTCTCCATTTCAATTAAAGCACAATGGTATCGCTTCGGTTATAATTGCATGGCAATTGAGCAGAATTAGGTCGATGTGTGAGGAATGCACGACATTACTGTGTCTCTAAAAAATGCTGGGTTGTTTGGGTCACCATCCCAAGACGTCTCATAACTGACCATACGTCAATATCCGCCTTTTTAGGGCCCCCCTAAACGTCGGTAGATGACGTTATCGGATCCTACCCCTAAACCTATACACTCTAAAAATGCTGGGTTGTTTTAACCCAATTTTGGGTCAAATGTGGACAAACCCAGCCACTGGGTTACATTTTTTTAATTACATTTTTAACCCAATATTTGAGTTTGTTCATATTTGACCCAAAATTGGGTTAAAACAACCCAGCATTTAAAGGTAAAGCGGCCCGGGATCGTCATTTACAGACGTTTAAGGGGGCCCTAAAAAGGCGGATATTGACGTAAGACGTCAGTTATATGACTTCTTGGGATGAGACTGTGTTATTTTAAGCCAATTTTGGGTCAAATATGGACAAACCCTGCCATTGGGGTACATTTTTAAATGACATTTTTAACCCAATGTTTGAGTTTGTCCATGTTTGACACACAATTGGGTTAAAACAGCCCCACGAACGGCTGATTTATGCAAGTGTATGCAAAGCGCGGGTTATGTAGAGCGTGAATAATAACATGAAACATGATCAAGCGTTCGCTTAATAGACTGCGCGCGTGACACGTTTCGAGAACTCTCGGTGTACTTGTTGCTAGCTCTGCGTTTTCTAATGTAAAATGCGGGTCGAATGCGTGCTCGGAGGAGCGCAACACCTGAAATGTGCCGAGTCGACAAAAACTGCCGCGCGTGACGGTGTTGAATGGCTACAATGGGTCAATGCCGACTCCGAGGTTATGATTATAAACCAGCTAACGTGCCCGAACTAGATGTTTATGCAAATGAAATAAATTACCTTTCTCGTGAAAGCGCAGGCTGAGGTCTGCCCTGGATCTGCCATAGGAGCTCTCCAAATCAGCGGATGAGAAATCATCAAGCTTAACCTTTTTGACCAGGAAAGACCTTGGCATGTTTCGGGTTGAAGGGGGAAAAACACTCGTCCGCCGGTCGACTCGCTCGCTTTTCCTCAACAAAACGCGTTTTTTTTTCCGCTAATACGTTCCTATTCGGTAATGCCGAGATTCGGATGCCAGCACAGGGTTACGGCAGACCCTCGAGCCCCTGAATGCGCTTGTGTTGATGAAGCGCGACGCCTCGATGCGTTCTGGAGAAATGCAACTTCAGCACTGGACAGCTCCCGCTCGCCGCACGCATTCAGAACTGGACAGCTTCTCTCTCTCTCTCCCTCTCTCTCTCTCTCTCTCTCTCTCTCTCTTTGGCTCCTCTGGGACCGACGATCGTATCTTCCAGGTTCGAGTCTAAACTAACTAGTCCTCTAGTTTCCGTGCTGCTTTTCTTCCCCTAAAGACACAGAAAGGACAGTGAAAGCGCTGAGTCTGCGTCAGCCTCGCTCTCCTCTCTCCTGCTTTAACTCCCAGCTGTTCCGTCTGAAGGCGTCGGGCTTTCTGAAGTCTGTTGATCAGCTGTTGGGATTTATATGGCTGCGATCAGGTGGGAAATGAAGATGGAAGTACTTAATTTAATCCATAAAAAAATCTCCCGGGACCAACGTTGAACTGGATGAATTAATGACGCTGTGAGACGTCCACGCCTTCGCCAGATTTTTTCTTTTTTTTTTACCCCGACGCCTGAAATAAATCAGAAGGGTTTATTTATATCACGAATCCGTTCAGTTTTCATTGAACAAGCATGTTTTTATAAATTGAAATATAACCAGTCTTCTTGCAAATAAAATAAACATATTTTAAAGTTATTAAGGTTGTATAAAACACACTTGCAAATGTCAATACCTACGTTTGCGCGTTAAGAATCTGCCCTCCCGCGCGGCGTTTTCGCTCGCTTCTTTTGACGCAAACCACTAAATCAACTCCTGGATGTGGCCTCAGGCTTTCAGGTCATTCTTTTACATCACGGTCTATAAACCAATGGCTTTCTTTTCATGCAAATCACACGAATTGGGTACCAGAAGGTCCGTTTCCTCAATGATTCCAGTAGGAGCCATATGTCCGCAATTAACGCGGATCCTGGAGCTGTAGTACACACTGTTGTCTGACATCGTGTTCTCATTGTTCACTCCTTCAATGGGACGAATAAGGACGTCCCGCTGTAGGATTGCCATTTCACAAACATTCAGACCTGGAAAGAAAGCGTGATCGTGATACATGCTGATTCGCACATGTGCGTTTTCTCTTTTAGGGGGTGCACGTGCACGCGCGTTGCGATTGCTATGCATTCTATGCGCGCGTTTAATAGATGATCTTTAAAACAAATGTTTGCAATATTGTAAAAATTCAGTCAAATAATGAGCTAATGATGGCACTCTGCCATTTATAAATACATGAATAGGCTATAACTAAATAAATATTTGGATGTAGACACAATGCTGATATATTTAACAAAACAAATTCAATAAAAAGAGACTTGTCCTCTTAAAAGTAAAAAAAAAAAGATAAGGCATTTTTAATAAAACCCTCTCAACTAACATCTAAAAAGATATAGGTATTAAAGACAAAATGCATGTGTTTAAGGATAAAATAAATACATGATCGACAGGCCACAAACAATCTTCACTTAACGATTTTTTTTTTTTTTTTTTTTTTTACACATGGTTGCAATGAGGGACAATAATGTCTCTTGTTTATAGAATGGCTTCATGTGCATGCATGTGTGTGTAACAGCTTCACCAGCATGCAGTGTGTATGTAGGACACTGTTGCACAGCCGTTGACATTCCCAAGCGTGCATCAGCCCACGGCGACCTGCGCGTTACCGCGGAGAAGGACGTTCCCGGGAACTGCTGACATCAGCGGGAAAAACACAGGCGAAAATATTCAAGTGCGCCTCATTTGCATAATAATAGTCTACAGTGTGTTGAGACACACCGAACAAACGTCTCGTCGGAGTTGAAATCAAAAGAACTTCATTGACATTTAATTCTCGCGTACGCAGTTTTCAATGAGACCGATGCGAATCAGTTCACACACACTTCTGGAGGACATGACGAAGGGCAAAGCTGGAGAGTGGAGAAACACACTGAATACTGCTGTGCTTTAACCTTAAAATGCTCATTTTAGTGTTATAAACATGAAGCTTCTTTTCAATTGATGTTCCTAAATAATCTAAATACGTAAATAATCTACATTTTTATATTTAAAGGGAGTTTAGTGTTTAGGGGACATTTTAAATCACTCCCAAAAATATAATTTTTCTCTCACCATCACTTCCAAACCTGTATGACTTTTAAACATTTAAAAAAATATCTTCTTGTGTGTGAAAATCATACAGGTTTGGGATGACATGCAGTAAATGATGATGAGAGAGGTTATCTGTTTAAGAAGCTCTCGACTGTAGTATCCTCAATGATTTTACTTGTGTTTATTCAAGTCAACTCATGATTTAATTTGACTGAATCAACCCGACTTTGATATTTTCATGGGTCAGTTCAGGTAGAAATGGCTCTTTAAGGTCAAGTCACACCAGCACTTTTACAGAGACAGAGTAAATGGATGGATGAAGCCATCATAAACCGCTGAAAAGCTGACAAAAGAAAAAAATAAGGTTAAACTCACAGATTCAGACAATACAGGAAAGTGTCAAAGTCTATTTCCACAGTCATGCGTTCATACAATCACAAGTTATTGCACCATCTATCTCTCTTACCAAAGGAAACGTGTGCGCGCGCACACACACACACACACACTTCTGCAGAGCGGTGCTCTTGTTCTCGTGAGGGTGTGTGTCGACGAAGACCTGATGCCCCTTCGCATCTGCCACGGCCGTCCGGTGACATTGATGGACAGATTCAGGTTTAGCAGCTGCACTCTTTCTCTCTCTCGCTCCAATTACAGAATCATACAGAAAATCTGCAATAAAATCATAAACTCAGCACTGAGACAGGATAGATAGATAGATAGATAGATAGATAGATAGATAGATAGATAGATAGATAGATAGATAGAGAGTGATAGACAGATAGATAGAACGATAGACAGATAGAGCGATAGATAGAAAGATAGAGCGATAGATAGATAGAACGATAGATAGACAGATAGATAGATAGAACGATAGATAGATAGAACGATAGACATAGATAGATAGATAGATAGATAGAGCGATAGATAGATAGAACGATAGATAGAGCGATAGATAGATAGAACGATAGATAGAGCGATAGATAGATAGATAGAACGATAGATAGATAGAACGATAGACATAGATAGATAGATAGAGCGATAGATAGATAGAACGATAGATAGAGCGATAGATAGATAGATAGATAGATAGATAGAACGATAGATAGATAGATAGATAGATAGAACGATAGACATAGATAGATAGATAGATAGATAGAGCGATAGATAGATAGAATGATAGATAGAGCGATAGATAGATAGAGCGATAGATAGATAGAGCGATAGATAAAACGATACATAGATAGATAGAACGATAGAGCGATAGATAGATAGAGCGATAGACAGATAGATAGATAGAACGATAGATAGATAGAACGATAGATAGATATATATAGATAGATAGATAGAACGATAGATAGATAGATAGAACGATAGATAGATAGAACGATAGATAGATAGAACTATAGATAGATAGATAGAACGATAGATAGATCTATAGATAGAACGATAGATAGATAGATCTATAGATAGAACGATAGATAGAACGATAGATAGATAGATAGATAGAGCGATAGACAGATAGATAGATAGAACGATAGATAGATAGATAGAACGATAGATAGATAGATCTATAGATAGAACGATAGATAGATAGATCTATAGATAGATAGATACGTAGATAGATAGAACGATAGAGCGATAGATAGATAGATAGATAGATAGATAGATAGATAGATAGATAATTTGAACTGTGTTTTTTATGTAAAATAAAGGAATGATGTGCAATAATCGCATTAAGTCGATCAGGACTGAGGAGGATCGGTGAAGCGCCTGGAGTGTGTCTCACACACTTTAACACACGCGGAAATGATTTTGGTTTCCCAGTTTCAGAGAAGATTGGGATTTATTTGGGGTTATGAGAAACTCAAAGATTGTGTGCTAGCGCACGATAAGGCCATTACATGAATGTTATTGGTACAGTAATTGCCTGTTGAAAAAACACAATGTACACTCCACTCCACTTCTGGAAGAATAACAGAGAGCTGTGCAAAAAAGAAATGCTTAGCCTTCAATATTTGAGCTTTATTTTAGGATAATTCAAGCCAAATTCAGACATAGTGCTGCTATTACGGAGCAAACATCTATTCAATATAGCACAATTGTTTCATAAAAGTTTGTTTATGGCTTTAGCGCCGGGGGGAAGCGCAGTCTCTGCCACATCCGGAAGAAGACTCGTCTGGGAAGTTGCTTTGTCAGCGAGCTGACACACTGGAGTGATCGGCGGACCGTCAGGAGTTATGAAGACCTCAGACTCCAGACCGCGGACTCATTCTGCTGAACGCTTCTCTGATCAATCAGTGCCGTTTATTGGCACTCCTCCGTCAAAGACCATTCCCACCACATAAGAAAAACATGCGCTGGAAAATCGTTATAGTCAATCATGACAAAAAGTAGTTTTATCTTATAATGTTGACCTTTTATCTCAGTTGACTAACTGATAAATCTGACTTTATCTCATAATTGACTAATCATAATTAATTGACTAACTCATATTTGACTAATCATAATCGACTAACTCATAATTATGACTTTATCTCATGTGACTTTTTCCTTACAATTATGTGATAAATAGTCAAAACATGGACAAGTCGAAATGAGGTAATCAATTATTTTTTTTAAATTGTCATAATAGTTATGACTTGGTATGTCATAATTTCGACTTTGTCTCATAATTGACTTTATCATAATTTATACTTTTATCTCGTAATTATTTGCATAATTTCGACTTTTTATCTAATAATTGACTAACTCATAATTATGACTTGCGCTTAGACTTTTTACCTCATAACTTTGACTTATCTCATAATTTTGACTTTTTATCTCATAATTGACTAAATCATAATTTACTTTTTATATTACAACTACATGATAAATAGTCAAAAACATGAACAAGTCAAAATAAGGAAATAAATGATAAAAAATCATAATTTCGACTTTGTCTCATAATTGACTATCATAATTTAGACTTATCTCATAATTATTTGCATCATTTTGACTTTTTATCTCAATTACATGATAAATAGTCAAAAACGGAAACAAGTCGAAATGAGGTGGTAATAAAAAAAATCATAATTTCGACTTTGTCTCATAATTGACTATCATAATTTTGACTTTTATCTCATAATTATTTGCATAAAGACTGTTTAGCATATAATTATGACTTATCTCATAACTTTGACTTTGTATCTCATCATTTTGACTTTATCTTATAATTATTTGCATGATTTTAACTTTTTATCTCAATTGACTGATAATTATGACTATCTCACATGACTAACTCATAATTATGACTTTTTATCTTACAACTACATGATAATAGTGAAAAATGTGAAAAAGTCAAAATGAGGTTATAAATTATTTTTAAAAATCATAATTTTGACTTTGTCTCAAAATAGACTATCATAATTTAGACTTTTATGTCATAATTATTTGCATAATTTTTACTTTTATCTAATAATTGACAAGCTCATAATTATGACTTGTGTTAAGATTTTTTTATCATACAACTATGACTTTTTATCTCATAACTTTGAAATGTTTAATCTAATAAGTTTGAATTTTTATCTCATAATTGACTAACTCGTAATTATGACTTTTTATACCTCATAATATTGACTTTGTATCTAATAACAATGTTATTTAATGTCATAATTAGCGATGAGAACAAACCCTGAACATTGAATATTAAGCTTCATTGTGTAGTGTTTGTGCCATACAATAATGATATATTACAAAATCCTAAAATTGAACGATTTCTGCCTGACAATGGACCAAATCAAGTTTATCTTTTGCAGTATAATGTGAGGCAGGGGAAAACAGGTGCTGTATGTGTAGAAGCAAGGCCTTTTATTTCCACTGTTACTCCTAATGGAGAGTTTAAAGCTTAATCTCACAGGAGCGTCACCCTTCATCCGCCGCTCCAGTGCTCATGAAGATAGGGAACCCTTCGCGGACGACCTCCTGACCCGTCCCCTCGTGACCCTCTCCGCTCCACTGGTCATTAGAGGGGACGGGACGGCTCTGACAAGCTCTCACACATGGGCTTTCTCTTGAGAAAATCAGCTATCAGTCTAATCTGTGTGGCTCAGGAGGCTTGAGAGACATTAATCTTATTTGTCATAACCGGTCTCCGGGGAACAGACCCCACCGGCCCGACCCACGGCCCAACTGGAGGGGAGAGACCCCATATCGCACTCCTGCAGTCCCTGAAGCTAATTAGATGTGAGAGTTAAAGAAACTACGAGGGGGACAAAGGCCACATTATGTAGATTACAGTTTCATTTTGGGCCTTTCGAGAGCGAACGGAGAAGATTAAGAAAACAGGGGCATGCGGACAGACTGATAAACCTGCTTCAGCTCAGACAGCCGGGGATATATTCCTCCATTTCGGTCGGTCCCAAACATGCTGATCCGACAAAGAGTTGCTAAAAACTTGAAAGGTTAAAGCTATCTAATCCAGTGGTTCTCAACGGGTCGATCACAACCCAAAAATGTTGTTCTGATGGGTTGTGGACGGCAGGAAAAACAACGAAATGCACATTATAAAACACAACTAACCTTATAATTATTAAAAGCAAAATATGACACTTAGAGAAAACACACCATATGTTTTATTGTTGATATGAAAGGCTGGTCTTCCAGTCATACAGTATCAGAAACTAGTTAAATAGACATGCAACATGCTCACATCTCCATAAAACATGAACAAACTACTGTAAAAGAAAAGCTACCCAGACTATGTTAAATTCCCATTAAATGCACACTCATATATACCTTAAATGCAATATATGGATATCTGGCAAATGCATGACAATTTTGGGTTTTGTGCTCTGAAATTGAGGCAACTGTGTCATAAAACCAGAATAACTCAACCTTTAAAATTTGACAATGAAAATATTTCAATGTTTGATTTTAAAGGAGTAGTTCACTTTAAAAAAAAAAAAAACTTTTGCTGATAATTTACTCGCCCCCATGTCATCCAAGATGTCCATGTCTTTCTTTCTTCAGTCGAAAAGAAATGAAGGTTTTTGATGAAAACGTTTCAGGATTTTCTCCATATAATGGACTTCAATGGGGTCCAAACGGTTCAAGGTCCAAAAGACAGTTTCAGTGCAGCTTCAAAGGGCTTTAAACGATTCCAGACGATGAATAAGGGTCTTATCATGCGAAACGATCGCTCATTTAAAAAATAAATAACAAAGTTTAAGTTTTATAAGCTCAAATGCTCGCCTTGCTCTTTTGAGATGCGCGTTCGTGACTCTCCTGTTCGAACTTGAACGAATTTCGTTCGTTGAATGAACCAAATGACACGAAAAAAGATTCGTTCATTTTGATGAACGAGTTCGAACAGGAGAGTCACGAAAACAGAACAGAGCAAGGCGAGCATTTGTGCTTATAAAACTTAAACTTTATTTATTTTTTAAATGAGTGATCGTTTCACTTGATAAGACCCTTATTCACCATCTGGAATCGTTTAAAGCCCTTTGAACAGTTTTTAGTTTGCACTGAAACTGTCTTTTGGACCATGAACCGTTTGGTTCCCATTGAAGTCCATTATATGGAGAAAATCCTGGAATGTTTTTATCAAAAACCTTAATTTCTTTTCGACTGAAGAAAGAAAGACGTGGACATCTTGGATGACATGATAAGTAAATTATCAGCAAAAGTTTTTTTTTTAAAGTGAACTACACCTTTAAAAATTCCCAGGAAGAAACCACACAGATTTAGGAAACCTTTAATCTCAATAATAGAGACATTTAATTTGTGTTTACTTCTCTATGATGAGCACTTGGGTTCCTATAAAAAAGAGATTTGATTCCTGAAGCAAAAGCAAAAGCAGTGATAAACGGTGCAGAGATAAGAAGCGCAGTATGAAACGCTCCGAAATCCACATTAATCACACAACAGTTGAAGACGACCGACAGTGGCAGCCGACAATTTGAGCCGAACGTGGAGGACAGTTAAGACCTCTTCTGTTCTGTGACCTTTAATTGGGACAATGCCTCATGCAAGGCTCTCTTTGTCTTTGGGCCGGTGGAGGCATCATTACGGCGGTGTGTGGGCGCAGAACTGGAGCCGGCGCTGTCATCGTCATTAGCAGAGTCCGGCCGGAGATGTGTGAAGACATCCAGGCCACTGCGTTCAATGAAGAACAAATAAAGAGAGCAGGACAAAGGAAGGCCAACTGGTAAATTGAGGGTACACATGTGGAGCGGAGAACTCTAACCTGTTTTACATAGAGCCGATCAACAGGGGAATAGGGCGGATTAGCATTTTTATTGCGCGGCGGAAAGTCCCAGCATCCTCAGCGGCGCCGTGTCACCTGCCCCGTGCTGCAAACCTCAACATGTGTGCTATACACATGCACATTATGCATGTGTGTATGAGCCATGGATGATTGGTGAATAACATCAATAAAGTGTTTCTTCCCGGAGGAAATTTATTTTTTGTAGCTTTGTGTTCTCAATTATGTTTCACTGAAATAAGAGAATGAAATGTTTCCCTTCCTGAGTCAAGTGTTGAGTACAGACAGAGCCATACAATTAATGTGAAGATCAAATCATTGAACTGAGTTCAATATCAATAGGAAAGTATGACCGAAAAATCATAATTGAGATATCAGATAATATTTTCTCCTAGAAATCAATGAGATTAAATGGCGAGGAAACCTGAGAAAAAAACTCTCTGTAATTTTGCATCTAGTTTCAGAAAGTCTCAAACTGTGCCAAAATATCACAGTCTGCAATTAATCTCAATATACACTCTTAGAAGAAAAGGTTCTATATAGAACCTTAAAAGGTTCTATCAGCGCTACATATTTGGAACCCCTAAAGGTTCTATACACTCTTAAAAAAGGGTTCCGCTGGGTTCTATATAGAACCCTGGGGTTCCGTACTTGGCCAATAGAACCTTTTACCAAAAAAAAAAAATGGTTCTATATAGAACCATTTTGGAGTTCCATATATGAAGCGGGGGATGGAACCATTTCTGGTTCTAAATAGAACCATTTCTTCTAAGAGTGTAACATTTCTCATGAAATGGTCTGGATGACTCTCTAAATTCATTTTTCTAGCTCTGTGTGTGTATACTCGTTTGTGTCTCTTTTTATTTCCTTAAGGCACATCCAAGACAAAGTTGATATTTCAATGAATCATAACTGAGGACTTAATTTAATCACTTGAACCATTAATATGAAACTTTTGAGTTGTGAACATGCAAATATATATACTCATCAGTCTGGTTATATAAAGGTGCATTTTGCATTTGGGAGATGCTTTATGTAAAGCAACTTTATCATCACTTCTTGCTTTCCTTGGGAATCAAACCCGTGACTCTGCCATTGCTAAAGCCATTTTCTACTGATTGAACCACAGATAACTTATGATATAATAAGAATATTAGGTTGTTTTAGCACTCCCCATACAATGGCATTTCACTAACAGCAATAAATGTTGATCATGGTGTTTGTAATCAAAACTGACCAGTGCCCTCAATCACATCATCTCTTTTGGGTCTGTTTCTGTAAGTCCTTTCCAAACACACTCTCAAAGGAATATTTTATTTCTCACATGTTGCTCTTTCATAGCCTGTATTAGGGGTTCTCAAATACAGTATGTTTCATTTAAGCATTAACTTTATCTCAGATGTTTGACATTTACTATATTGCACTTAAAAATCTGTATAGGAGACAAAAAATAGACTTGAGTCAGTCAACCAACCTATCTCTTGTTGAGCATTTTACCACAACAAATATTTCCTCGTGTGGTCTTGCCGCGCGAGACCATTAAAGTAAATATTTTAATGTTAGATTATTGTCTGATGAGGGAGATTACAGTAGATCAACATTAGAAACATGTTCCTTGACACTATTTCAACAATTAATGTCGTCTGTTTGTGTTTGGAATCTGAATCAGCGAACTAGCGAACTCTCGAGTCGACTCTCAAATGAATCACTATTTGCGAATCGATGTCCGCCTCTCCAATGAATCACTATTGAGTCGGTTCTTTCAAATGAATCAACCGCGTGCACAACATTTTTCGCGATAAACTCGAACAGCTCCAAAACATTTCTGCGATTCGTTCACTTAAATGATTTGTTCAGAAATACCGATTCAGTGGCTAACAAAACACCACAGCTAGTAAACTGACGCACTTATTAGTTTTTGGAAACAAACTTTACCAAGATCCTGTCGTTTGTTTGGGGACGAAGAGGTTTTGAATCAGTTCAACAACCGCGCGTGCTACAGGTAAAGACATTTCACTCCTAAATATAGAGTCAAAACACTTCACAACAGCTTCATGTGAAAAACAAGATCGAAAAACAAGATCGTGGCATTACCTTGTTGTGAACTATCATGTCAATTCCATGACACAAATAGTAATTATTTAGTACCTTACATTTCAAAGTACTGTACCATGGTATTTCCACAGTATGCCAAATATATGACATTTTGAGAACCATCATTTAGCATCATAATGTGATTTGAATCAGATGTTTGTGGCCCATTTAAGTTTTGTTGTGACTCTATGTTTATTGCTGGTTGATTGATGGCTATTTATGAATGTCCTAGCATGTATTTTGGAAGTCTTTTTATGCACATTTGATTTGTTAGTGATAAAAAGGAACTTTCTGTGTTTTACCAAATGAGACATGACTGCTGGTTGGCTTAAATTATGAATTATGTGGTACAGACCTCTGAAATTATTCTGCATATTAGTTCAGATGTGCACGTGATGAGACACGATTGAACTCATGTTGAGATCTGACGTGTTGAAACATAAAATTTGAGACTTCTTATTGCACATTTTGGGGTCTCAAATCTGCTCACAGTGTTGAAGCCCCTTTTTAAACTTCAGAGGAGACGCGTTGCTATCTGTGAGAAACAATTGAGATATTAAACGGTTCTCATTTGTGTATTTCTTTCCCACGGGTTCACACATCCTCTACCACTCGAGGAAGATGCTATGATGGAAATGGGCCCTGTGTTCAGCCAATCAGGTGTTCTCCTGCCCCACGTCCTCGTTTTCACCCACTTCTCTCCATTACACCGGTGCTCGGGCCCTTGATGAGTCGAGTGCGCTCGCATCGAGGAAGATGGAGGCAGGCGGAGTTGTTTAGTCTCTGAGAGATGAAGTGACTGCCGTAGCGTTGGTGCAGTGCAGTCAGTGGAGGTTTGTGTGGCTCGAGCAATCTCATTATCCCTTAAACTGGAGACGCAGAGTCTATCAGTGTCGGGAGACTGACATCAGATACGGGGAACGTCCGTGGGTCTCCATGCAAATGACCTTGCTTCTCTCTCTCTCTTCAAGAATCTTTTGAAAGCATTCAGCTGCCTTTGGCACATTGGGGTTGTGTTGAAAATATACACTGAAAAGCATGATATATCATTAAAGGATTAGTTCACTTTTGAAAAAACTTTTGCTGATAATTTACTCACCCCCATGTCATCCAAGATGTCCATGTCTTTCTTTCTTCAGTCGAAAAAAAATTAAGGTTTTTGATGAAAACAATTCAGGATTTTTCTCCATATAATGGACTTCAATGGGGACCAAACGGTCCAAGGTCCAAAAGACAGTTTCAGTGCAAACTGTTCAAATGTCTTTAAACGACACCAGACGATGAATAAGGGTCTTATCATGCGAAACGATCGGTTATTTCAAAACTGTAACTTTTCTAAGGACAAATTCTAGCCTTGCTCTATTCTGTGAGGCGCGTTTGTAACGTCACGTAATACGTAATTACGTTCAAAAGGTCACGGGCGACGTAGCCGGAAGTACAGAGTCAGTTTTTACAAGTTGAACGCACGTGCAAACTAACTCAAACGGCGTTTACAAAAAAAGGAATTAAAAGGTAAAACAACGACGTCGGACGATTTTGATTCTGTACTTCCGGCTACGTCGCCCGTGACCTTTTGAACGTAATTACGTATTACGTGACGTTACAAACGCGCCTCACAGAATAGAGCAAGGCTAGCATTTGTCCTTAGAAAAGTTACAGTTTTGAAATAACCGATCGTTTCGCATGATAAGACCCTTATTCATCGTCTGGTGTCGTTTAAAGACATTTGAAGCTGCATCTGAAACTGTCTTTTGGACCTTGAACCGTTTGGTCCCCATTGAAGTCCATTATATGGAGAAAATCCTGGAATGTTTTCATCAAAAACCTTAATTTCTTTTCGACTGAGGAAAGAAAGACGTGGACATCTTGGATGACATGGGGGTGAGTAAATCATCAGCAAAAGTTTTTTCAAAAGTGAACTACTCCTTTAACATATTGCATTATATGCAACAATCATTAAATATATCTTTTTAATGTTGGTTCTTCACAAACTTTCTTTTTGTAGTTTAGTTTGTAAGGCCCTGTATTGTTCAGTTCTAGACATACATGGATGTCAATGTGGCTCCACGAGCAAACTGTTTATAAAATTTATCGACCTCTTGATATCGTTTTATCGAGAAAAATTTATCGCGATAATTATCGTTAACGTTTTGAAGCCCTAGTCGTGCTTCTCGCGAGATTTGTCGGCGGCGCTCCTCTCAAACGCTGGTTTATCCCCCCCAAGCTTCACGACCAGGATGATTCGCCCTATATGAGTTTGTTTACCACCGACATGACTTTGACGCTGTTATATGAAGGTACAATTCTTGCATAGTGTGCCTTTAATGCATAACCTTTTCTCTCTTTATAATGAGTGAAACAGACACATTAATTTGACAGCCCTACTGACACGTGGACTCATCCTATGGTGTGTGTGTGTGTGTGAGGTCATGTGCATGGCCAGATGAGCAGTGGTTTGGATGCAGGTCTGTAGCGTTGCGACTGCATGCTGTGCTGTGCAGGGTTTTTGGCAGCGAGCATCACTGTAAAGCAGACACACTTCACCCTGCGCCACGACTGTCAGGCGAGGACGTCAGGGTTTTCCGCCATCTGGAGCCGAGATCGGAGACGCTGACAGGATCATATGAACATGATGTTTCTCTGTCGGGAGACTTTTTTGTTTCGGTGTCTGCTTTGTCTTTGATGTTTCTCCTAAAACTAAAGTTGAATCAAATGAGTCAATACGAGTCATTTGATGAGTGATGGCGAACCGACGCATGGTTTGAGAACTTACTGAGATCTCATCTGAAACTCTGGATAACTGAGGTCTTTTTTTATTTTAAGAGAAAAACACTACTCCATTTAATCTCATTGCTATCTAGGAGAAACAACTGAGACATTTAAGAGGTCGGTGATTTATTTTTTGTAAGGGGTTTTTAATGATCAATTACTATTTTTGAGTCCGAGCACAGTTTGAGATGTTGTTGAAAAAAATATTTTCAAGATTTGTTATCACAACATATTTTTTTTTGTCAAATCAACTTTATAATAATTTATTTAGTTGAGATAACTTATTATTTTGAGTTTCTGATGGTTAAAGTAATCTACTTCATTGTATTAACTCACTTTTTCCAGTTCAATCAACTTAAAAATTTAAGGCAACCCAGGTTACTTACTTTTTTAGGTTAAACCAACAATATTTTTTTACAGTGTAGTAATCACAACATTTTTTCTTTTGTCAAATCAACTTAAATAATTTATTTAGTTCAGATAACATATCATTTTGAATTTCTGATGGTTAAATTAATCTCCTTCATTGTATTAACTCACTTTTTCCAGTTCAATGAACTTAAAATTTTAGGGCAACCAGGTTACTTACTTTTTTAAGTTAAACCATCAATATTTTTTTTACAGTGTGGGGTCAATAAATTTTTTTTACATATATATATATATATATATATATATATATATATTAGGGCTGTGCAAAAATTAATTGCGATTAATCGCATCCAAAATAAAAGTCTGTGTTTACATAATATATTTGTGTGTGCTGTATATAATTATTTTGTATATATAAATACGTATGCATGCATGTATATATTTAAGAATTATTTGCGCTTAAATTCTGTATATACATATAAATACATAATCTATGTTATATAAATATAAATATTTACATATTTTATATATGAATAAAACATTTTCTTAAATATATACATGCATGTGTTTGTATTTATATATACAAAATAATTATATACAGCACACACAAATATATTATGTAAACACAGACTTTTATTTTGGATGCGATTAATCGCAATTAATTTTTGCACAGCCCTAATATATATATATATTAGTGCTGTCAAACGATTGTAATATTTAATCGCGATTAATCGCATTAATGTCATATTTAACTCATGATTAATCGCACATTTTTATCTATTCTAAATGTCTCTTGATTTCTTTTTATCCCATTATTTTTTTTCTCATTTTAATGCTCTTATCAACATGCAAAAGTGGATTCCACGTCATGTTGCAAAAGCATGTGAAAAAAAAACGACAAAGTTTGCTAGGCCAAAAAGATGTTAATTGCGTGATAAAAAAACTGACGCCGTTAAAATGGGTTTGCCTTAACGCCGTTAATAACGCGTTTAACTGACAGCCCTATTATATATATATATATATATATATATATATATGTATGTATATATAATAGTTTATACTAAGGTTGTCAAACGATTAATCGCGATTAATCGCATCCAAAATAAAAGTTTGTGTTTACATAATATATGTGGGTGCACTGTGTATAATTATTTTATATATATAAATACACACACAAGTTTGTATATATTTATGAAATATATTCATGTAAATACTGTCTATAGATTTATATATAATTTGTATTATATAGATATAAATATTTTATAAATAAATAATATTTTTTTCTTAAATATATACAAGCATGTGTGTGTATTTATACATATAAGATAATTATACACGTATATTATGTAAACACAAACGATTAATCGTTTGACAGCCCTAGTTTATACTAAATTAACACTGATCCCTATTGTTTAGGAGAAACATTAAAGATGTTAGAGAGATCTGTGTTGTTGTTTGTGAGTGATTTTGATTATTATCAAGATTTTTTTTTTTACTGGTACTCTTCAGGATTGAATCAAATATAAATATGTTTTCAATCATCTGCATTTCTCTCGGCTCGTCTTTTTTTGCAGTGTATTTTAGCCTTGGCTTCACAGGGGTGTATGTGATGCAAAAATGTAAAATCTTAGAAGGGTGTGTAATGTTGTGTCACCGTTCGTATCGGCAACATGCATATGATGTCAAAAAATGGGGGAAAAAAATCTGATTTCTCGTATATCCAGATGGGTTTTTTGAAAGTCTGGACAGTAAAAAAAAATGTGGAGGTGCTTTGAAATGCAATTCCAATGAGATTTTTACAGATGCGTCTCAGTCTAGAGGCTCTGGTTGCTCAAATCAGATTTCAAATTGTCTTTTTGACATATTTCTACATCTGTTTGGAAAGCCCTGTCAGATACATGGGTCAGATACACACCAACGGATTTCCTAAAATCAGCGTTAGCCAGGTTTCGGTTCTATTGGTAACGACTGAATGGCATGTAGGCAGGCCTATGTAGGCAGCTCACTGGGTTTAGAAAAAGAGCAGTCTGACAATGATTGGGAGACAATGATGAGACGTTGGGGAGTTATGAGTGTGTGTAGGTCAGCGTTTCTCCACTATCCTCCAGATGGCCCTGGTGACGATGTCATATACGTGTGTGTGTTTGAAGAGGGAGAGAACAGAAGATACACACTCAGATCAGACATGTGCTCCTCAAACATCTCCATGTAAACATCTGTGGAGACTGACAGCATCAGATTAATCACTGCAGTCTGGAACACACATGCTCAAATACGCCAGACAAACCCATCGCACACGTGGCTACAGTGTGTGTGTGTGATGAATACTAATGCAAATTAGTTCCATATATAACCGTCTGTCTGTGTTTGGACACCCTACATCTTTGCATATTGACAAAATGCTTGACTCAACATGTACGGGACACGATTGTAACGCAGTTTCGCTGGGGAAATGCAACCTAACCACAGTTTTGCATAGTCATAGAAATCGCTGAGCAACTTCTTAAAAAGAAAGCAATGCTCAATGCTAATACTAATCAAACTAACTGTGCATACTGAGGATAGTGAAATAAATTGGTTATTATCGTTGATGTCAATGGCTGTGTCTGTGTGTGCTTTAAAGTTTCCTTTAACCCTAAAACCGTATTCTGGACAAATGTGGGCAAAATAGTTTTGATTTATTTTTTAAAAAATACTTGCCTTGATCTAAGCGGTACAAGACTTGGCTACTTTTCCTAAGTTTGCCTCCTGAACACACACATTTTTTTTGACTCAATTCTACAATGTTAAGTGGATGAAAAAAACTCCTTAATCTTGTATTTGGGTCAAAAATGGGCACTCATAGAAATGAAAATAAGCCAAAATAAGACACCAGGTGACAGCAAAGTCACTTCATCTTTAGGTTTTAGCTCTAAGAACTTATTGGAATGATATTTTAATGTAGCTAAAAAAAAACAACATAAAAATAAGCATAATTCGCAGAGAAAATATGATACTTTTTGAAGTAAATAAATTCAAAAATACCCCCAAAATATAAAAAAAACACCATAAATGGAAAGACAAAACTTTATCGAAGACAGTGATATAATATTTATAATAAATAAAGTACTCTGTGCCCACATTTGTCCACAATTACAGGATTAAGGGCTATAAAGTGAATACGGTTTGAAGGCTACAAATATTTGATCAAAAATACGGTAAAATCTGAAAAATATTATTACAATTTAAAACAGCTGTTTTCTATGTGAATATACATTAAAATGTAATTTATTCCTGTGATCAAAGCTGTATTTTCAGCATCATTACTCCAGTCTTCAGTGTCACATGATCCTCCAGAAATCACTCTAATATGAGGATTTGCTGCTCAAGACACATTTATGATTATTATCAATGCTGCAAACAGCTTTGTTTTTCTGTGAAAACTGTGATGCATTTGATTTGATTTTCCAGCATTCTTTGATGAATATTATAAATATCTTTACCCTAGTTTTAGAGGCATTTTATGCATCCTAGCTGAATAAAAGTATTAATTTCGTTCACACTGATCCCAAACTTTTACACAGTAGTGAACATATTTCTTTAGTTTAGCCGAAGCCCACTGTGGACAGAACGTCAATGGTGAGTTTTATCATTTGCATTTATGATTTGACGAAGCCAAACTCACTAAATGACTGTCTTCAAACTTCCATTTGCATTTCATTTGTTCTTGAATGCGCCCTGGAGATTCCCATATTCATAATGGAACCGCGATGTCATTAAAACACGTTTATTGTGTTTCGACTGCCTGTCTCGGGGCCGTCACCTCGTGAGCGAGGTTAAAGATGGCAGCCGGATTAAACCCCGTCCGCGAGAGATTCACAGGCGCTCCGCAGTAAGAGAGAGGCAGGTGAGCGGAGCACCAGGCAGTTGGGTTTGCGATGATGTGTTAATTAGTCCCTGACTGATTCACACACTGGGTTTGGTAGTAAGTGTGTGTTTGCGCTGCCGGCTGTTTATGGGCTTCCCTCGCTAGCTCTGACTGACTGAAGCGCTTGCGTTGTCCTCCTGGACCCTGGTTACTTCAGTGTTTTTTTTTAGTGATCTTCAAAAATGGCAGGTGGGATTGCATCAGCACCCAGGAGGCGGCTGGACTCTCAGCTGAGCGCATACGTTTAGCCCGAGGCACGACAGCGAAGGGAATGCTTTGCTTTGGCGTGTACGAACCATCGCCATCACAGAGCTGACACTCTCCATCAAAAGCTCAGCTGTGTGCATGAACCCTGGTGTCGAGAGATCAAACCGCTCATCGCAGGAAAAGTTGCGGGACAGGACAGTGATATACCCAACTTTCCAAAATTTGGGGTCGGTAAAGGCCATTGCACACAGTGTCCGTAATTTTCGTATGCGTTTTTTCGTATCCGTGATTTAGTGGCTCTGAATTGTCATAACATCATTCAAACTACTTGCTACGAATGCGAAAAATGCAAAAAATCGAACGCGATTCGATTTTTTTTTTCTGGCGGACGAAAGTTTCGGAGGCAGTGTGCTAGTGTGATTGAAATAATTTATTTTTTAACGTGTAAAAATTTTGTAAAAATAGCGTGCAAAAAACTATGCAAGGGCCTTAAGATTTTTAACTATTTTTTTTTAGTCTCTAATGCTCCCCAAGGGTCCAATCTTGCACCCAGTGCATGTATCATTCGTATTTTGCAGACGCACGACGGCAAACTAGAGAATGAACTTGCGCTCCCTGGGCGGGTCGGCGCATAAATAAAAAATCGGTTATATAAACATATGACTTACCTCAACCCCATCCCTAAACCTAACCGTCACTGGGGTTAATAGCATTTATGACTGGAGATTTGAGAATGACGCGGACGTTAATGGCGTAGACATGCATGCGGATAGCTCAAAATGCGTAGACAAAACACGCCACCTGACTCGAAAGTGGCGTGTATGTTTACGCAAAAGTCATGATGTCATGTTGCGTTTTTAAAAGTGGGGAACTATGACGACAAAGAGGATAAAACCCCACCCCCGCAGAAGAAGAAGATCAACATGGCCGGTTTAGCCCCGCCCACCGATTCGCGCATTACACGCATAGCTAAGCAACATAGCCGACCTCGTGATGACAAACCGCATCGAGAGTGAAACTCATTATAATATGGTAGGGGTGTAACGGTACATGTATTCGTATTGAACCGTTTCGGTTCGAGGCTTCCGGTTCGGTACGCATACAAACCGAACGATTGCTTGGACCATTTTTACTGCCGGCAAAATTCGTGCTGACGTGGCCAACACAACGTTGCGCAACATTAAATGGCAAGCGTAATGAAAGCAGAACGAAACTGCGCTACTGTGCTTCATGGATCGTTTATCAGTTCGGACCAGCAACATCTGTGCAGCGCGAGCCGATCTCGATCAAGCAACACTGTTACCACACCGCGCTAAGAGATCCGGTAAAGAAAACATTTGAATTCGCCACTGAGGTAATAACATCGCTGCGAGATCTAGTGAGAAGCGTTCACATTTCTCCGTTATTAACCGTAGATCTCTATTAGATCAAACAGCGCTGTCATGGAAACCAGGAGAAACATTGTGCCGTGAATGAACTAGTAATACTTTCATCCACAGACCAGCAACATTCACCATGGATTTAATATAGTAACTGGAACCAGTTTGGCTGGAATGGTGAAATGCTTTCAAGTACTTCACACATCTTTTTCCAGCACTTCAAAATTCAAATATTATATAAATAAATATATATTTAAATGTTATTTTTAATGTGATGACCAAAACATTATTTGTTCATCCTTCAAAGATGACCCCCATTTATAAACCTGAAAGTTTCAAGATCTAGGAAAACTCACACTTATTTAAAAATATTTTTTCTTTAAACAAATAGGAAATTTCTCTGGCATTTCTTTCTTTTTGCTGTATCCAAAACGTACCGAACCGTGACTTTAAAACCGAGGTACGTACCGAACCGTGATTTTTGTGTACCGTTACACCCCTATAATATGGAAAAATTTTATCCACTCACAGCAGTGGGCGTTTACTTCCAAGTCTTCAGTGCGAGACGCCCATAAAAACCGACCGTTTTTCAGCTAGGCTCACAACTAGGGTACAAAATAGCTTATTACTTATTAATTTTGATGTTTTTGAATGCAAAAACCAAGCGAACGTCATAAGTTGACCTCAGACAACAATATAATATAATTTAAAAAGCGAGTTCAACGAATACGAAAAAACGAAAAAAGATTCGTTCATTTTGATGAACGAGTTCGAACAGGAGAGTCACGAAAACAGAACAGAGCAAGGCGAGCATTTGAGCTTATAAAACTTAAACTTTGTTATTTATTTATTAAATGAGCGATCGTTTCGCTTGATAAGACCCTTATTCATCATCTAAAATCATTTAAAGCGCTTTGAACAGTTTGTAGTTTGCACTGAAACTGTCTTTTGGACCTTGGACCGTTTGGTCCCCATTGAAGTCCATTATATGGAGAAAAATCCTGGAATGTTTTCATTTCTTTTCTCTTCATTCCTGAAGAAAGAAAGACAAGGACATCTTGGATGACATGGGGGTCTTTACTCCCTTAACGGGAGTTAACATGGCGTTGTAACGGGGGAAACAGTAATTGGTTTGATTACTCGTTACTGAGAGAGATAATGCCGTTATTCCCATCACTGACCATTAGTGCTTCAAACAATGATTTCATCAACCGTTTTAGTCCTGTGAAGTCTAGAGCGATCAAACCGGTCCTCGCACGAGCCCTGCGTTATTGACTGCAGCTGGTGTCCAAACGAATCCTGCTCGACAATCTCAAAACATCTTCTCCATCGTGGCCGTCGTCCAGAACGTCTGCGTTTGCCAGACATCTGTTTTGATGCTGTGATCTGCTAAAAAATGTGAATATCACAGCGACAGCTTTCTAATAACAAGCAGGCCGATCTTACGGAAATGCGTCATTAAACCGTTTTTTGTTGTGATGGAGGACCAGCTGGATGGAGCAAACCTGCGAGCGAACCACAAATGCCAAATCACTACGGGCGCCCGAGCCTCTAGAAGTCAGGGTTTTAGCTGTTTGGAAGTCAAACGCCGTTCGGTGTGTGTTTGTTTTCCTGGGTCTGTGTGTGTCTGTCAACACAGACGGCTCTCGAGGGGGGACGCCCGTCCTCCAGCAGACAGCCAAAGGGCTAATTACAGAATAATAAGGAGGGAGAGAGGACACATGTGCGGGGTTGCATCCGCCCCCACAACACACACACACACACACGTTACGGCGTGCTCATGTTAAAGGGGGTGTCGCTCCAAAAATAAAAAAGGGGGTCCCAGAGGTCCCTCTCGCGCCCGTCCGCACACCTATCGCAGGTGCTGAGGGGGCGGAGAGACCATTTCCAGCAGATGATCCTCACTCACAAAGCCTGCGGCCCCGCAGTCCATCAATACCAGACGGGTGGCACCGGTCGGCTCTATCTATCACGGGCCGGTGAGGAGCAGGTGTGGGACGGGCGCCATCAGACCCTGACGACGGGGAACGCAAACGCCGAGGGAGACCCCACATGCACGCTTTTCCAATTTGCCGTAATTAGCCCCCACACGGCCCGGGCTCTGACCGGCCTCCGCTCTGGATCAGCTGCGCTAAACCTCCTGTGACATCTAAACTCTTAATTCATTGCTACATTAACAGAGGCGATTAACATACGCGCGTATCCCCCTGTGATCTCTTAACGGGCACCTTGATACGCGCCGACCGTCTGCCCCCCGTCGCAATCACTGAGACGCCGTTTAATTGGAGAGGTGTCACAGATGATACATCCAAAACAGACCAAATGTGACCCTCGTTTCGACGCCAGACGAGGATCATTCTGGAGAGGTTTCGCCGTTTAACCAATCAACGAATTATCAAATCCACAATCGGAGGAATCAGCCGTATTAGCAGGCGCTTGAAACACAAATGCGCAGCCCTGAGGGTGCGGAGGATTTGATTTGGGAGACGATAACAGCTCGATGAACAAGAGGAGCAGAACGTGCCGCGTATCTGCATGGATTAGGGATTCGGGGCTGCGACGGGGATGGTCGGGGACTATTAGTTGAATCTGAATCAAACTTGTTCTGATTTTTTGCAGACACATCGCAAAAACAGCACTCGATGTGACCATAATTGTGTATAAATAGGCTTTTATTGTTGATCTCAAAGGCTAACTCTACTGTCATCGGCTGCAAAAAAAGACCGGGAAACATAAAATACTTTCTGATAAAAGTTTAAGTATTAATAATTTTCTAAACTGTATTATACATATAAATATATTTTTTAAAAAAAACTTTACTTAACTTTTTAGCCTGCAGTGTCTTGATTTTCATAGTTTTAGCATATTTATAGTAGGGCTGTCAAACGATTAATCGCGATTAATCGCATTCAAAATAAAAGTTTGTGTACATAATATATAATATATGTGGGTGCACTGTGTATAATTATATATATATATATATATATATATATATATATATATATATACAGATGCATGTATATTTAAGAAAAAACATTATTTATATATAAAATATTTATATTTATATATAATATAAATTATATATAAATCTATATCAGTATATGCATGAAAATATTTCTTAAATATATACAAGCATGTGTGTGTATTTATATATATAAAATAATTATACACAGTGCACCCACATATATTATGTAAACACAAACTTTTATTTTGGATGCGATTAATCGCGATTAATCATTTGACAGCCCTAATTTATAGTGATTATTAAATGTTATATAAACTTTGCTATGCTTTTGTTCCTCTCTTGTACGTTGCCTTGGATATTAAACGTCTGCTAAATGCGTACATTTAAATGTTTAGTACACAGTCATGTACTGTAAATGTGTTTGCTGCTCCAAGTAATATTAATGCATTTTAATGTTTAATACATTAAATACTTTCTACAACGATAAATATGTTTAGACCACAGTAGTGTTTCCATCCACCTATTTTTAATGCGCATTTTTGGATATCACAAAAAAATGCATCAATTCTGAAAACGTGCATTTAGCTAGATACATTTTTTATCTGATAAGATGACATGCACATAAACTACAATGGAAACACATTTACCGAATAAACCCCTTGATGAGCAACAAAAAAACGGCGTGATTTTGCCTGAACAGATTGGATAACTGGACTAACCAGCGGACCAATCGCATCGCAGCATCTCATCTCAACACCTGAGTCAAAGTCTGTGATCATCAGAATGGTTTGGTTTAATTCTCACACGATCGAACACCAGCATTCGAACACAAGTCTGGAGGAAAAGAGCCACAGTTTCTTCCCCGATTGCAGCAACTTCCGTTTTTAGCACAGATATTTTGCGCCAACTTCCCAGGAAGTGACGATTTTGTTTTCTTAAACACATGGGAAGGAAAAGCTGCTTTATTAACGATGCACATGAGTTAAAAATGTCAAAAAATGTTGCTTCGTCATTGTAATATTAAAGGAGAACTCAAAATGAACCTTTGGTCTAATTACACATCGGTACATAGTCAATCGTTCTCTGAGATTTGTTTTCATGATAATCGAATGTAAAGAGTTTAATCTCTAAAAACTGTTTAGCGAATAACGCTATTAATGGGGGCATTGACTAAGTAAGGTAACTAACATGGCTCAAAATAGCCCCACACTAACACAGTAACATAATGGGGGTCCAAATGCTTCGTTTTGCATGTATGGACCCTCATTATGAACGATTGCACCGATGTTTTATTAGACCAAAGGGTAACACTTTAGAATACGGTTACTTCGTTAATGAATAACTACACAAGAACTAATAAATAACACAATAAGTGTTATTCATTAGTTCATTAGTTATAACAATCTAGTAACTATTATTAACTAACAAGAAACTCTGATTAACGAACTAGTTAGTAATAGCGCACAGACGAAAGTGGTAGTTCACTATTAACTAATCAATAACTACTATTTTTTTAATACTTCCCAGAGAACTACTGAAAAAGTTTATTAACAATCTAGTAACTACGATTAACTAAAAGAAACTCTTATTAACGAATTCGTGAGTAATAGCTCACAGATGAAAGTGTTACTAGATACTTCTGTGGGAACTACTAATTATTTGGATTCATATTATAAAGTGAAGATCATTGGAACTAACCAGTAATGACTCAAGTGTTACTAAAGACATTTTCTAAAAGTATACTAAAGTTCATCAAAAATCTCAAACGTTTGCACAAATCATGACTAGTAACACTTGAGTCATTACTAGTTAGTTCCAATGATCTTCACTTTATAATACAAATCCAAATAATTAGTAGTTCCCACAGAAGTATCTAGTAACACTTTCATCTGTGAGCTATTACTTACTAATTCGTTAATAAGAGTTTCTTTTAGTTAATAGTACTTACTAGTGGTTATTATTAATAAACTTTTTCAGTAGTTCTCTGGGAAGTATTAAAAAAAATAAAAGTTATTGATTAGTTAATAGTGAACTACCACTTTCGTCTGTGCGCTATTACTAACCAGTTTGTTAATAATAGTTACTATCAGTGTTGTAGTACTCGAGACTCGGACTCGTCTCGGACTCGGTCTCGAGACCATATTTTAATGGTCTTGGTCTTGTCATGGACTCGTGTCCGTTTGGACTCGGAATTGACTCGTACTCGAACATTTTTTTTTTAGGACTCGGAATTATTCCCGAGTCCACTCGAGTTAAATTCAAAATATTTTTCATGATTATTAATGTATGTTAATAAAATATTTCTTTAAATTGATTGACACGCCCAGTGATTGGTGATTTTCTAGTGCGCAACTGCGCATGACAAATTGTAATAAAATTACTTTTAACACCACCTACTATGTGGCCTTTTTACCCTAAACTGATCATATTTTTTAAACTCTAAGTAAATTCATTCAGTAAAAAAAAAAAAGGATTTCTCTAAGTAAATAAAAGTAAATTAGGTAATCAACCCTCTGGTCTCGGTCTCGACTCGGACTCGACCGTCTCTGGTCTCGGACTCGACTCGGACTCGAGTGAGGTGGTCTCGACTACAACACTGGTTACTAGATTGTTAATATTGCGTTACTCATCGGTTCTTGTGTAGTTATTCATTAACGAAGGAACCGTATTCTAACGTGTTACCGACCAAAGGTTGGAGTTCTCCTTTAATGCATGTAAAAGTTTGATTATTAAACGTTATCTAAACCATGCAACGGGCGTGCGTTACGTGCAAATATAACCAATTACTGGTGCGATAACCATAAGGATGTGTAAGTGTAATCACAGGCTGCTTTGCCACATAATTGCATGAGAATTTATTAAAAGCACTCGGTACGTATGTAATTCCTCCTGTAGGCTCGTTTGCTCTCGCTGTAATACAATGCAGAGAGCGTTTAGCCCAACCTGAAGAGGCTAATTTGACTCACAAATGTCCCATGAATAAAGGCCGCCCAGATCCGAGGAATTTCATCAGTATCAAATGGAGCTTAAACAAGTTAGAGTTAGCGTACCGGGGGGTTACGCATCCAGCTCAATTTGCTCTCGAACAGCAGCACGTACGATTTGAGGGGCGAAGTAAATGCGTTGGAGAGGAATCTTTACTGCACATTACAGAAGTGCGTTTCAAACTGAGGCCAATTTCACAAGCAACAGGACATTCGTCCTCACAAAGAGCCCGGGAGGCTCCACAATGCGCTCTGGAACATCTGTAAGGCCCCTGGCTTTGGGGAAGTGTGTGTGTGGGCTCTGCTAGAGCTCAAACGCCGCTATAATGATGCTTAACCACCTCCCTCGCTCGCTTTTGAGCACATCGCCCCGCTGTGCAGAGAACCAGGTGCTGGTGGAGGAGGAGAAACACACTCAGACTGCAGGAAAAAGCAATATGTGTGTGTGTTTGGAGAGCCCGAGAGAGCCAAAAAGTGGGGGAGCGCGAAAAAGAGAGGAGGCCCATTTCAATAGACTGCTGATTTCGGATAAGTGATCCCCTTGAAAAGGGAAATGTGTTGGTTTTTTCCCCTCCCCTCGGCAGTTCGGCCTGAAAGGAGAACCATCCACCTGCTAGCAGCATCAATTGGCCCCTCGTGTGGCTTTTTCACCACTTCTCTTTCAGCCGCTCGCGTCGCTCTCCCCCTCGCCGTGCGTCCCATTCATGTGCAGGCGGCGGGGAGTATTGACACCGCTCTCCCTTCCCAGCATCCATTGTTCTGACTCGGAGAAGACCAGCTCCAATCTGCGTTTGCTCTGCCCTCACGTCGCCAATC